>NC_057919.1:25448963-25503254 GCF_018873765.1 Telopea speciosissima | reverse complement strand
TTATTTGATCCGGTTGTTTGGCTCCTAGTAGGTCTCCTAGTTGAGATTTAGGTAATGGATGTAAGGTAAGAAAGAAGAAGAAGAAGAAGATAGAAGAAGAAGAAGAGAAGAAATGGAGAGGAAGAGAATTCAGTGGAAAAGTTGTGTGTTACAGAGAATGTCTCTCACACACCTATATTACTTCACTAATGAGAATATAACAAATTACATACTCCTCCCTATGGAGGTAAAAGGGAAAAAAGAGAATTACAACATAAGGCAACTAATAAACTAACTAGTCCCTAAAATACCCTTACAACATATAAACTCTAACACTCCCCCTCAAGCCGGAGAATAAATATCATGCATTCCCGGCTTGCATAATAGGGTACCAAACCGAGAGAAGAAAGCCCTTTGGTAAAGATGTCCGCAATTGATCACTGTCTTCACAAAAGGAGCGCAAATACAGCCGAGTCTATTTTCTCCTTGATGAAATGCCGGTCCACTTCGATGTGCTTAGTTCTATCGTGTTGTACGGATTGTGAGCAATGCTTATAGCTGCCTTGTTGTCACAATAGAGCGCGATAGGATCATTTCGCAAACCCTAACTCTTGAACTAATCGCTCACCATATAAGTTCACAAACTCCATGTGCCATTGCCCTAAATTCCGCTCTGCGACTGGATCTAGCTACAACAGTTGTTTCTTGCTTCTCCATGTAACCAAATTACCATCAACAAATGTGCAATAACCGAAGTAGATCTTCCTGCCTGAGATGGATCCAACCCAATCAAGATCTTAAAGCCCTCTATCCTCGGTGATCATGCCTGGCATACAATAGTCCATTCCCTGGGGAGGACTTCAAGTATCTAAGTATACGGTATACAGCATCCAAGTGCCCACTCTTGGGGGCATGCATAAACTGACTCACAACTCCCACTGCATAAGAAATATCTGGGCGAAACATAGATAGGTAGATGAGTTTCCCCACTAATCTCTGGTACTTCCCTGCATCAACAAGAGGGGGACCACAATCTTCTCCTAGTTTGTGATTTTGCTCAATAGGAGAGCTCGCTGGTTTGCAGCCCAACATCCCTGTCTCTTTTAACAAGTCAAGAACAAACTTCCTTTGACATATGTTGATGCCTTTCTTGGACCGTGACACTTCAATTCCCAAAAAATACCTCAAAAGACCCAAATCTTTAATTTCAAACCGTTGAGCCAAGTAGGATTTCAGTCTAGCTAACTCAACACTGTCATTACCAGTCACAATAATGTCATCAACATAGACTATAAGGGTTGTAATTGTGAAAACCCGCAAAAACAAAAAAAAAAAAATTTAACTTTTGGAACCCGAGTTATTTCAGATTTTGGTTCAATATTTCCCATGCTAACCTCAAGCTATGGGCATCATCACATCTTTTTCCTGTGCTTGGCATGCTGGTTTGATGGCCTGCGAAGCCTCTCTCTGTCTTAGGCCGAATCCCAGGTAAGAATCCCATTTTATATGTATATATGTTGTATTTTTAATTAATTAGTGTATTAGGGGCGTAGAATAGTAATTTTTACCTTGTGGGACCCCGCACTGAGCTACCTGTGTCGGGTCTCGCTAGTGGACAGTGCAGGGGCCTCCCCCTTAATTAAACTCAATGTAAGTATAATTTAAAATATATTTATATAACGTTTTGTACAACTAAATAGAGTTAGAAGGGTATTTTAGTAAAATTGCCTCTGTGGGACCCAGTTCCCCAGTGGGAAATGTAAATCCGGACAGTTACCCGTATCCGGATCATCCTTGATGTCGCATGACATCATTCTGTAGCTAGAATAAGGTAATAAATACAAAAGAATCAATTTTAGAAATAATTTATGATCAAATGACCATTCTGCCCCTTAGTGCTTAAGTTTCTATAAATATAACCCTCTTTACACTATTCATTATTCACTAACAAAGAGAAGAGGAACCAGAATTGTTCCAGCTTGGAGAAGGAAGAAAGAAAAGGGAAAAGAGAAGAGAAGAAGAGGGATTAGAGGCTGTTCTTGAAGGCTTATCTCTTGCACCTAATTTCGGGCTTAAAGCTTCCATTAGAAGGCTGCAATTACAATTTCAGGTAAGCCTTGGTGAATCCCTTGCTGTAATTACCTTCTTTTCCTCTAAATTTCTTCTAAAACTGCTCTAAATCTACCCTAAGTTCATCCTAGTATAGCCTAGGTGCTGTCCAAGTAAATACCTGCCATTAAAGCTCTAATTTGAGCTTGACTTTTATAGATTTTACTATTTATAATGCTGTCCTGCTGCCATCTAGGTTCGATTATGCTGAATCTCCATGGCAGTACCTCTAATAAGCCCAATTTCTGCTCCCAGTAACTAGTCCATGAACCCTAGCTAAGAAATGTAGGTTTAATTGAAGAAATTTCTAAATTAACTAAGTATGAAATTGGAACCCAAAATAGATTGACCCACCTTAAATTAATGTTAAAACTCCTAATTTGGGCCATACATGCAAAGATCTGGCCAATTGAAGCAAAACCCCCAAATTTGGACACTGACCCGGATGCTGTTGCAGGCCCAGGGGCGGTTGACCGGCTCCCTGGAAGTCTGCATCCGGCTCTCCTATTTTTGTGCCCTTATGACCTATACCCCTTGGGACTTGACCTTGGACCATCCCAGAACCTATTGCATGGTGTTTGGTATGTTGTTTAGGGTTATTTCTACTATTTTCTAGTCGGTTTGTTGGATTGTGGGTAAGCGACTCAGGATTCCTTCTATAACTAATCTATAATATTCTTGTCTCATATTTAGGGTATGTCTTGAGTACATTTCTTGCACTATTGGACTTTATTCACCTAGGCTAGCTACAATTACAGGTAAGGGGACCTTGACCTTAATTTAAGTGTATTTATCATTTTAATTTCACTTGTTATCTTGAATGCCGTATGCATGCATCATTACAAAATATCTTGATGCATATAGTTTTCTAGCTTATGATTTAATGCATTAGAATGCATGTGAATTAGGCTGCATTGGCATACCGCATGACGTTCATTGATATTATGGAAATTGTTGAAGGTTGAAATCGATACTACATAACTCGATCCATGCTTGTATCATCATAATTGAAGCTCTGTTGGGTTAGGTTGATATTCATTACCCGATCTGCGCCCCTTACTAACAGGGGAAAGGTGTTGACAACCCGTGGCGAGAGACCGATGTGTTAGTTCCGGGATGCCATCTTCTCGTCCCATGTTAGCGGGTCCCTAATTCCGCTATGGGAATAAACAAGCGGGTTGGTCATTTGAAGGTCTGTCGGGTCCGATGTGTTAGTTCCGAACCGGCGGGTCCTCACCGTGGTAGAATGGTTTCGCTCGGGTGACCAAGGGTTAGTTCCGGACCAGGTTAGCATCTACCACTAGTAGTAGTACTTATACCCCATGAGACTTAGTATCGTCTTTAGAACATCTAGTTTAGCTGCATCAGGATTTTTGTGTTTATATGCTTGCACCCCCCACTGCTGCTCGAGTTGAGAGCTCACCGTGGATATCCTTATTTTTCAGTGATTTAGTTACTTAATGTTGGATTTGCGCTTGGAGTTTGAAGTGCACGATACTTCGTGCGCACGCGTGATGATTGGGCAACCTCCTGATCTTGGTCTGATAGTCCAGGCTACCTCCCACTCTTTTATGCTTTATAAATGCTTTATATATTTATAGAATAGTTTCTTATATACTTTTACTCTGTGCTACCTTTGAGAACTGTATAGTTGTATCACAAGCCTTATCATTTATATAAATGAAATATCATTTAGACTTCTCTTACTAATGATGTTATCTCTATTAGTTAAATTGTTTCCGCTGCCTCTGATTACTATATCTGTGAGCAATGATTGTGAATAGGGTATTGCACTTGTGATCCTTGGGGATTGGTTGGATGTCAGAGACATCCCGCCACACTTGACCCTTAATGACCGGGCCGGGGTGTGACAGTAATGGTACCATTACCATGCCGAGTAAATAAGGTATGGTCAGCTTGACTTTGAGAGTATCCATTCTTCAAAATAGCCTGCCTGAACCTCTCAAACCATGCTTTTGGAGATTGTTTGAGACCATATAAAGCCTTCTTGAGGAGACACACCTTGCCTTCAGCTGAAGGGAACTTGAAGCCAAGAGGAGGCTGCATGTATACTTCCTCCTCTAAGTCACCATGGAGGAACGCATTCTTCACATCCAACTGGAATAGGGGCCAATCCCTATTGGCTGCCAATGATAAGAGAACCCGAATAGAATTGTGTTTAGCTATAGGAGCAAACGTCTCTTGATAATCAATCCCATACACTTGACTATAACCTTTGGCTACCAATCTTGCTTTGTACCTCTCAACTGCACCATCAGACCTATACTTGATTGTATAAACCCACCTGCATCCGACTGGGACTCTTCCCCTGGGAAGATCTACTAATTTCCAAGTACCATTCTTCTTAAGAGCCATCATTTCCTCAAACATGGCTTGCTTCCACTTTGGGTCAGACATAGCTTTAGTGAGATTCCCGGGAATGGAATCAGAAGAAAGAGCAACAGTGAAAGCAAGACTTGTGAGAGAGAGAGCATCATAGGAAACAAACTGGGAAATAGGGTTAGTACAAGCTCTCTTTCCTTTTCTAACAAGAATCGGAAGGTCTAAATCGGAGGGAGGAGGAGGGATATCACCCGAATGAGGTCGGTGGAGCTCGGGATGAGGATCCAAAGAGGGCTCTTGGCAGGTCTTCTGTCTCGTATTATGCAAGCCTTCACCTCTTTTGTATGTAATGTGGTAATCTTTCGATTACCAAAACCATTTTCAACAACAACAGCCCATTTTACCACATCAATCATTTCATTGCTAAGCGTCATTACCTCGAATGAGTATCAAGATCAACAACAACCCTTTCTTTGTGTTTCCCAATATCAAACAGAAATGGAGAAGTAGGCAAAGGTGGATAGAAAGGGATAGAAGTAGCCTCTTCATTTCCACTATTCTCCCCCTGAAGAGGATGATGAGAAGAAGTAAAGAAAGGAATAGATTCAAAGAAGGTAACATCTTTGGAAAGAAATGTCCTTCTGGAAGAAGGATGGTAGCACTTATACCCCTTGGTAAAGGAGGAGTATCCAAGAAAAATACATTTGAGTGGTTTGGGGTCAAGCTTGGTCCGAGCACATTTATTAATATGGACATAGCAGACACACCCAAACACCTTAGGAGGAAGAGAGAAAGCTGAAGTCTGAGGAGACAATAAGTCTATAGGGGATTTGGAGCCAAGAAGTTTAGAGGGCATGCGATTGATTAAAAAGGCAGCAGTAAGAAGGGCTGCAGACCAAAAAGTCTTAGGAACATGCATGCCAAACAGGAGACTCCTAGTGATTTCCAACAGATGGCGATTCTTCCTTTCTACCACCCCATTCTGTTGAGGGGTGTCAACACAAGCAACTTGATGGATAATGCCATGATCAGTAAAAAACTGTTGAAGCCCCCCATACATATACTCCCCGCCTTTATCAGAACGAACAATTTGAATGCGAGTATGAAACTGGGTACAAATGAGCTGATAAAAATTTTTAAAAGCATCATAAACATCACTTTTTTGTTTCATCAAGTAGGTCCAAGTGGACCTGGAATAGTCGTCAACAAAGGAAACAAAATAAAGATAGCCAGACAGAGAAGTAGTGGGAGATGGTCCCCAAACATCAGAGTGCACAATATGGAAAGGAACATCAGATCTATGACCATGATAAGGATAAGGAGAACGACAATGTTTGGCAAATAAATAGGGTTCACACTTAAACACATGGGAAGAAGGAATGGAAGAAAACAAGTGGGGTAATTTTGCCCTCATAATACCAAAAGAAGGGTGACCCAAACGCTGATGCCACAACATAACAGAGTCAACATTACTATTGTCATTACGCCCACATACATATTGATGAGCACATTTATGTGTGAAATCTTAGGGCATAAAGCATACATTTTACCACATTGGACAGAGTTACTCGGTGCTTTCTTGTGCTTTTCAGGTTTTAGGTGAATTCTTGTGAAAATGGAGGAGATGATGCTAAGAAAATGTTTTTAAGCTGTTTAGAGGTGTTAATGGCTTGGATGCGTAGCCCATTGAGTCAGCTTCGCAACGGTTCAAACGACATTTGATTCCGAGTTGAAACGAAGAAGTTACGGCCGTTTCCATAACAAAGCGCGAAAATGGTCTACAGGGGTTTATTTATAATTATTGACAGTCGGCCGGGGACAAAGTGAAGCAAAAGTTCGGATTCCAAGGGCCTTAATGCAATAACCAGAAGTTATATTTCCTGTACCCGAATGATTCCATTTGGAGGGCTCTGGACAGTCCAACTTCAACTTGAGATATCTTAGGCTCCCGAACTCCAAATTGAACGAAATTTGGGTCTATTTTGGGTGATTTTTTGCAAGGAACACAATGGTGAGGCCTATATAAGCACCCCATGCTCCACGTTTTCTGAAGGACAGAATGGGCATTTTATTTATTCTTGAAGGAATCCTAGTCATCACCCTTACTCTCTCTCTCCTCCAACTTCTCAAGGGCACTTCTGGAATTCTACTTGGGATAGATTTATATTTTCTCATCTATGGAAAGTTGAAAAATCAAAGATGCTTTGATTTTATTGCTTGGAGAAGATATCTACAAAGAAAAGGCAGCACTTGTTAGAATTGGAAGTTTATTTTTCTAGAAATAGAAGGTCTATGTAAACAATCTTCTCTTCTTCTTCTTTCTATTTTTTTCTTTTTTTTTAGGATTCAAGGCATTGTAAAAGAGGAAAGAGAAGAGAATATTCTCTTTTCTTAGGGAATATTTCTCCTACACTTCCATCTTCTCTCTTCTCCTCTCTTCCACCTATAAATACCCCCTACCTCTCTTGTAAAAATTGTTCATTCACTTAGTGAAATTTCTTCTCTTCTTCTCCTTCTAATTTGTGATTTTTGGCTTTTCTAAGTTCTAGTTTGCTTTTTTTATTTTCATTTAATGGTTATAATAGGTTTAGTTTATGCTTTAATTTCAATTTAAGTCTTCAATTGGGTTGTAATTTCTTAATTCTAGTTTAGGTTTTAAGCCTTCTAGTTTAAGTTCTTAAGTTGATGACAAGACTTGAAGATTTAGAAGAGAAGGCCATGGTAAGTTTATGCAAATATTCAAACTTTTCAATTACATTCATACAAGCACATCCAGGTTTTACTATCTAAACTCTCAATCTCATTCTCCATCTCCTCCATCTCCTCTATCTCTCTCTATCTTCTTCTTCTTCCCCCTCTATTTCTTTTATTTTAATTTTATATGGTTGTGGTTTATGGATGCATTTTTATTCCTTTCAATTCGCTTTAGTTTGATAGGTTAGATGCTCATGTGTTAGGACGCCGATTTAATCCCTTAATTTTGTTAGATGCTTATGAGTTAGGATGCATTGATTTTCGTTAGTTCAATTAGTTTAATTTAATACTTTAATTTGGTTCACTTTGCATTACTTGTAAGTTAGTTAAATAGAATGGCGTGTATCTCCTCGTGTTCGACTCGTAGCTACGATTGACCCGTACGCTTGCGGTTTTATTTTAACTCAAACACATATGACTGAGCAGTCGTAAGAGATGATGGACCTGTATCAAGAAGGTAGAGCCCCTTTTCCTCACGGCCTCTGCCAATTACCCTCTTTGTCACCAAATCCTGAAAAACACAATGAAATGGAAAGAAAGTAACAGAGCAATTCAAGGATTTGGTCAGAAAGCTCACAGATTGGAGATTAGTATGAAACTGAGGAACATGTAGAACAGAGTCAAGAGAGAGAGATGAAGTAACACGGACAATACCTTTACCAGAAATGGAAGAATAGGAACCATCAGCAACTCTAACCTTTTCCTGACCATAATAGGTAGAGTAAGAGTCATAACACTGAGATATGCCGGTCATATGGTCAGTGGCTCCAAAGTCAATGACCCACGTAGAGGTAGTAGAAGAGCCAAATGTAGAGGCCTGTAAAGTGGAAGCTGGCAGTACACCAGTGTTTGTCTGTAGTCCATATGGAGGTCGCATAGGTGTATCCTTAGTCAACAAGGTGCATGCTCTGGCTCCCCCTCTTCTACTGCCTGGTATACCAGGGAGATAACCATGAAGTGTCCAACATCTCTCTCGCGTATGACCAAACTTCCCACAGTGGTCACAACGGAACCTATCTCTGTCACACCCCGGCCCGGTTATTAAGGGCCAAGTGTGGCGGGATGTCTCTGACATCCAACCAATCCCCAAGGATCACAAGTGCAGTACTCTATTTACAATCATTACTCACAGATACAGTAATCAGAGGCAGCGGAAACAATTTAATTAATAGAGATAACATCATTAGTAAGAGAAATCTAAATGATATTTCATTTATATAAATGATAAGGTTTGTGATACAACTATACAGTTCTCAAAGGTAGCACAGAGTAAAAGTATACAAGAAACTATTTTATAACTATAGAAAGCATTTATAAAGCATAAAGGAGTGGGGAGGTAGCCTGGACTATCAGGCCAAGATCAGGAGGTTGCCCAATCATCACGTGTGCACGAAGTATCGTGCACTTCAAACTCCAGCGCAGCAAAGCCAACATTAGAAGTAACTAAATCACCTGAAAAATAAGGATATCCACAGGGGTAAGCTCTCAACTGAGCCCAGAAGGGGGGTACAAGCATACAAACACAATAAATCCACGATGCATGTGCTAAACTAACATGTTCCTAGCACGGAACTAAGTCTCATGGGGTATAAGTACTACTACTAGTGGTAGATGCTAACCTCGGTCCCGAACTAACCCTTGGTCACCCGAGCGAAACCATTCTACCACGGTGAGGACCCGCCGTTCGGAACTAACACATCGGACCCGACGGACCCCCAAATGACCAACCACACTGTTTATTCCCACAGCGGAATTAGGGACCCGCTAACACGGGGCAGAAGATGGCATCCCAACTAACACATCGGTCTCGCCACGGGTTGTCCAACACCTTTTCCCCATGTTGGTAAGGCGCGATCTTGGGTAATGAATATCAACCTAGCCCAGCATGCATCTAAACATGATGAGGCAAGTGATCGAGTTATAAATTACCGAATTCCATCATCATAAATTCACATCATATAAATAATCAATGCAAATGCAATGCAGTATGTCTTTGTGCAACCTATTTTACATGCAGTTTAATGCATTAAATAAAAGCTAGAAAACTACATGCTCCAGGTATAGAGGTAATGATGCATGAGCATGGCATTCAGCATAAAGTTGAAATTAATGTGATAAACACGCAGGAAATTAAGGTCGAATCCCCTTACCTGTAGTTGTAGCTAGCCTAGGTGAATAAACTCCAATATGCAGGCAAGAACAGAACAAGACAGTCCTAAATATGAGACAAGAATATTATAGATTAGTTATAGAAGGAATTCTAGGTCAGTTACCCACCAACAATCCAATAAACCGACTAGAAAACAGTAGAAACAACCCTAAACAACATACCAAACACCATACAATTGGTTCTGGGATGGTCCAAGGTCAAGTCCCAAGGGGTCTAGGTCATAAGGGCACAAAAATGGGGGAGCCGGATGCAGACTTCCAGGGAGCCGATCAACCGCCCTTGGGCCTGCAACTCCATCCGGGAGTGTGTCCGAATTTGGGGTTTTTCCTATTTTTGGGTAGATCTTCACATGCAAGGAAGAAACTTAGTGTTTTAACATTATATAAAGGTGGGTCTACCTATATGGGAGTTCAATTTCATAAATTTCAGACTTGGTAATTTCCCAAATTTCAGGTCTTAGAGAGTAAAAAACTATTTCAAATCAGTCTAATTATGCTCAATTTCACAAACCCAAGCTTGGTCTCCAAGCTTTAATGGCAGAAATTCTTAATAGGTGAACTAGAGATGGAGAAGAAGAGAAATAAAGAGGAAGACAGCAAGTATCCAAGGCTTACCTCTGTTATAGGAACAGATTTAGAGTGCAGGCAGCTTTCTAATGGAGATTCTTGGTTCAGCTCCAAGTGTTGAAGACAAGCCCTAAGGTAAGCTTCCCTTTTTTCCCTCTCTTCTTCTCTTCTCTTTTCCTCTTTCTTTCCTTCTCTCCCAAGCTGGAACGAACTTCTTTAGCTCCCTTAGACTTGTGAATAGTGATCAATTGGAAAGGCTTTTGATATTTATCTAACTACTTAAGCACTAAGGGGTAAATCTGTCTTTTGGACAGAAATTAGATTTAAACTAATTTCTAAAATAGTTTATAAACCTGAATTCGTATTTATTGGTCTATTCTATCCATAACTTGATGCTGGGCGACATTAAAGGTCATCCGAACATGGGTAATTGTTTGGAATAGCATTCCCCACTGGGGAACTGGGTCCTACAACGATAATTTTACTAAAATACCCTTCTAACCCTATTTGGTCGTACAAAATGTTATATAAATATATTTTAAATTATACTTACATTGAGTTTAATTAAGGGGGAGGTCCTGCAGCCTGTCCAGCCAGTAGACCCGACACAGGTAGCTCTGGTGCGGGGTCCCACAAGGTAAAAATTACTATTCTGCCCCTAATACACTAATTAATTAAAAATACAACATACATACATATAAAATGGGATTCTTACCTAGGATTCGGCCTAAGACAGAGAGAGGCTTCGCAGGCCATCAATCCAACATGCCAAGCTTATGTGTTGTCTTCCGCTGACACCTCAGACTCATTTAAGGCCACGGTAGTTGGCTGATCGGAATGCCTTTACAGACGAGTCATGAGATAGGTCTGAATTTCTTAGTCAAGATGGCCCTCAACTTAGAGGCTAGTATGGGCAAAGTTGAACCAGAACTTGAAATCACACAGATTCCAAAAGTTCAAATTTATTATGAAATTTGACCGGGTTTCACAATCTCTGTCATTTTCTTGGGTTGGACCCTGGCCTCTTCCACCAAGAGCTGACATAATGTAGGAATGAATAAAGAAAAGGAAATGATACTCAAATCCAATGGGGAGTATATTCTCAACCCAAATTTTTTTTTTCAAACACTGGTAATTGCAGTCCAGGTAGCAAACCAAGCTAATACTTCAACAATATCCAATTCCACCATATGCTTCAAAGTGTAATGACATCATACAACAACACGAGAGACTCAAACAACACACCTCACCAACACCAAGCAGCTGAAAGTATCACATACCATCTAGGTTGGTAGCCCCCTTCTTCACCAATAGCACCTTCTATCCATTATAAAACAACCCATAATCTTGAAACAATATAACTCAGCAAATAGATTCAATACAGTAGTATATCACAAAACAGTCATTATTTCAACAACTGACAGCATTATAGAGCATCACAGTTTGGAGGAGCAGAAAAAGAGGACTAGATATCACCAGCTGAGCCTATATAGGCTTGAAAGTAGATTCCAAGGCGGCTCCACAGGACCTGATATCATCTCCAACTGACCTTGGATGAAGGAGAAACAAGAAAAACTTCCTAGAACAGGCGGAGTTACTGTAGCAGTAGCATAAAAAGTGAGTTGCAGACCTTGGGCTTTCCTCCTTTGCAACCAATGTTTTGGGGGCTTGAAAGGGGACCCTAGGGCGACTCCAATGGGCCAGGTCCAAGCTTCAACAAAGCCAAGATGAGGGAGAACAAGGGCTGTTTCAGAAAAAGGAACAGTAATTTCTCGGGTTACTATTCACGGAACAGTATTCTAGGTTGTCTTTCATTGATTTGGGCTTCAAACAGCCAAGTCTTCACATGAAGACCTATCTTAGTGCTTCCATAGGCTTCATCAAGAGATATGACATGATTTCTTCAAAGTTTTCACATATCAGCCTCTTCCTTGGAACCCCTTTGTAACCTAGGGTTCCAAAGAGAGGGAAAGGAGGAAGAGAGCTTGTAGGATGACTCTCAAACCAGAAACGGAGGTTGCTCTGATACCAAGTTGAGATTTAGGTAATGGATGTAAGGTAAGAAAGAAGACGAAGATAGAAGAAGAAGAGAAGAAATGGAGAGGAAGAAAATTCGGTGGAAAAGTTGTGTGTTAGAGAGAATGTCTCTCACACACCTATATTACTTCACTAATGAGAATAGAACAAATTACATACTCCTCCCTAGGGAGGTAAAAGGGAAAAAAGAGAATTACAACATAAAGCAACTAGTAAACTAACTAGTCCCTAAAATACCCTTACAACATATAAACTCTAACACTCCTACCTATCTAGGATTACATTAGAGGGCAATGAAGCTTCTCCTTTTTTTTGGGGGGGGGGGGAAGAGTGTGGTTGCAGTAGTAGGATGAACAATAGCAACAGTCACTGAAACATAATCACTACAGATTTCATTGACAAGTAACTTCTCACCTTCTTTGTAACAGGATCTTCTTCAGTAGCATGAAAATTCAAATCCTGGTCAAATTGCTGATTGGTAAATCCACCCTGTAGAAAAAGCAAGAGATGTTGAAATCTGCCCAAGCAATAAAAATAAGAATCATAACATAGTATTTCCATTCAATAACCTAAAATAATAAGGTAAAGATATTGATGACCATGGAAACAAAGCTGGAAAAAATAAAGGGTTTAAACATCCCTTGTGAGGGTTGCAGGGAATCTGAAGAAAACAAAAATCAAATTTCAACCTTGCGGAGCATCTTCTTTGGAAAAGATCCCTTCAACTCCATGTGGAGACGCAACACGTCATTGTTTGATGGGCCTGGAAAAAGGACATTCCCCAAATAAAACTCATATAGACAGCAACCAACAGACCATATATCCATGGGATGATCATATGGCAAGCCAAGAACTGCAGCAGGAAAAGAAAATGTACATATTTTACTGACAGAAACCAATAAAAAAAAAAAAATCTCAACAAACACATAAACCCCCCCCAAAAAAAAAAAAAAAAAAATCAAGGGATATGAAACAAAGAACTTACTTATTTCAAGAGCTCGGTAAAAGTGGCTCACAAGATATGGTGTGATCTCATTTTTTCCGGCAAACATGGCATTACCAAAATCACAAAGCTTCAACACATTTTTTGTCTCATTTACCTGAACGGGACAACATACATATGTTAGAAAGTCATAAACCACACCAGTAATGGAAGAATAATTTAAACTCACCAGCATATTATCTGGCTTTATGTCACAATGCAGGACTCCACAGTTCCGCAGATGCTTTAATGCAATAAAAAGCTGTTAGGCATATTCTCTTACAGTTACCAGATTAAGGCCAATATTATGACAAAACTTCTTTAGTACCTCATGAAGATTCATATGAAGAGATTCAAAAACCAAACAAAGATGATTTCGGTACTTGAAACTTGAGAAAAATCGAACACAATGGCGTCTATTCTCAGGATCTGCACCAGCTAATTTCTTCAATATTATCAGCTCTTCTAAACCTGCCTTGTACCTGTGCATTGAAATACAGTCAACAGTAACTTGCACTATCCAGTTAAAATCAATATTTAGCTAGAACTAAAGCAATCTGAGGGCAAAAAGAAACATCAACTCAGTGTCATTATTGCGTATGATTTTTATAGCCACCTCTTCAGGATCACTCTTCCCAGCCTTGAGGTCCTTTGCACGAACTACTGTTGAAAAAATGCCTTTCCCATGGGCTGCAGTAACTTCATACCTACTGTCAAGTATTTCTCCAAATCGATAGCCTGCAAAGAGAATAAGTGAATACCCTGAAGAGAAGATAACAAAGTACAATTCCTGCAAAAGATAGGTCAACCTGAAATCCAGTTGCTTGCATATGATAAAAGAAAACAAAGAAAGGTTTGATGAGGGACTTACTGTAATAACCCTCTGCATCGTCCCAGTTGTCATGAAGACCACTTCTTTCAAGATGCGAACCATCTCCTTTTCCCTGCAAAAATTACTAAGCATGAGGATAACTGTTCAAGACAAAATCAGTGAAGAATAGAAGTCATTTGGGAGGGGTGGGGGAAGAGAGAGAGAGAGAGAGAGCAACCATTGTATCTGATAAATGAAGTATAATACAAGTGGGAGAGAGAGGGGGGGCCCAAGACCCGACTAAGAGTGGGAATGGGAAAGCAAAAGAGTACTATCAAAACCCCAGGATACAACAATATGCCTCTTCCTTGGGGTATCCAAAAAAGCCGTTTGAGTAACAACAATAAGCTTAGAGGAGACATCGCAAAAGATGGCTTTCCAAATCAGGTCAAAAGAGCGAGAGTTGGAAGTCCATCTCCTCAAGTTCCTCTCTATCCAAATGTGATAGAGGGTAGCACCAAACACAAGCTTGCCTACAGTGTCGCAGATAGAACAGCCGGGGAAAGTCATGATAAGCCAGAGCCATTCTTGAGTGAAGGGAATGTGTCTTCTACTGCAAGGCCAGCTGAACATCAGGGCTTTTTTCCAGATGGTAGAGGTGAAGGGGCAGGCGAAAAAAAGACGGTCAATGTCTTCGGTACCATTCCAACAAAAAATGCAGGGAGAGAGCACTGGGATTTTCCACATTATTATGCATTTTATAGCAAAAACCAAAAAAATGACTACCCACCCAGGGATAAATAACAAGAAATTTTAAAAACACCCAACAAGAGCAAAGCAGAACAACCCAAAAAAATTAAAATAAAAAAGATAAAACAACAAAGGAATAGCAATTCCATAGACATCTCAGTATTTTTTATTCCATTTTCTGTTCAGTAAATCATTGCAGCTTCACCAACCCACACCCTTGTAAGGATCAGAAGATGTAATTTTGCAAGAGTCCAGAGGGAAAAAAAGGGCAGAGTGGTCAATTTCCGGATATTCCAGATCATTTTTTCTTTAAGGCAGTACACAAGGCTTTTCCATAGGTCCGACAGACTACGTTAGGTCAACGAGGTTTCTTATAGGGCAACTGAACTAGATACCTGATTGAGTTTACTTTTGATCTACAAAATCACCGTACTATAATACCAAGCTATTTTTTATTTAAATAAGTTGCAATACCAACCAACTTTTTAGAAGTTTAGCATAAGTATGCAATTCCCTTCAAAATTAGCACAGTATGTTCATTTGCAATCAAATTTAAGTTTCATCAAGTTTAATTTGCTCGATGCGATAGTGTCGGGTTGTTTAATGGTTCAGATGTTAATTTGGAATCAGATTTAAGTTTCATCCACTTTAATTTGTTATTCATATTGAACGGAATACAGCCATCAAATAATACTCCCAAAGTTCCTCCTCTGCTCCTGCCCAGTTCAAATTCCAATTGAAAACACCATCACCCATTTCTCTCCCTCCCTCGCTCACTCATGTTGTTTATGACTGATGAACCATTACAGAAAAATGGGTATTAAGTCCAGCAATACACCTTATCTGGGGAAGTCAGTGTTTCTCCCTCCCTCCTTCTCACGTTATTTATTTATGACTGAATCAATATAACAAAATGGGTATTCAATCAAATTATTTCAACTTAAAATACACTTTATCTGGGAAAGTCAGTGTTTCTATCATAAAATCATGCGGTACTTTTCAATTTAGAAGAGCTCAGAAGGAACCTTTGTCACACCCCGGCCCGGTTCACAAGGGCCAAGTGTGCCAGGATGTCCCTAACATCCAACCAAGATTACAATGCAATTCTCTATTCGCAGTTTCGTTCACAATATACTGAATCAAAGTGCAACGGAAGCAATTTAATATGATGTAAGACAATAATTAAAGGAAACTAGTAATAACAGTTTATATTATAATATGAACATTTATGTACAGCTGGTTACATTGTCGGTTCACAAAAGATGTAACTTTAGCTCAAAATGTTATATACAGTAGGTACTACAAAAGTGATATAATAAAAAGGAAGGAAAGAGCCTGATCAGTCTGGGAGATCAAGAGAACGAGCAGTCGTCGGTGCTTCGTGCTCCACTAGTACATAAGTATCAGCTCCGCGATCAACAGGAGAATCCTGAACATCAGGAGTCCCCATAGGAACACAAGCAGTAGCGATAGAAGCCTCATCTGTAAAAATAGAGTGATCACGAGGGGTGAGCTCTCAATTGAGCCCAATAAGGGAATGCATGCAAAACATGTTGCAGCAATTATGATGAATGTCCTAAGTAGCATGTCCTAACATGGATACTAGGTCACATGGGGTATAAGTACTACTGTAGTAGATGCTAACCTCGAAGAGAACCTGCCAGGGAAGCATGACACAAGGCAGCTAACCCAACAGACCCCCAATGACCAACCGGAAAGCATGACACCAGGCAGCTCCAGACATCGGTCACCCGAGCGCAGCCATTCTACCACGGTGAGGACCCGCCAGGAAAGCATATCACCAGGCAGCTAACCCAACAAACCCTCAATGACCAACCCTACTGTTTATTCCCACAACGGAGTACACACGCTAACATGGGAAAGTGAATGGTACCCCGGCATACCCTTCGGCTGTACCACGGGTTATCCAACACCTTACCCCCTGTTGGTAAGGGGTATAGTACTGGGTTATGATAAAACAGCCTAGCCCAGTGCAATCTATGCATGATAGCACATGTATGTATAACTGAATTTAATAGAACAATACTTTTCCAATAATAGTCATCAGTAACAAGTAGATATCAATGCAAATGCAAGATGCCAATGCAACCTAAATCATATGCAGATTCTAATGCAGTAAATAAAAGCTAATAAACTATATGAACAGGATAATTTTGATGATGTATGACATGGCAATCAGAACAAAAACAAATTAAAATGATAAATACTCCAAAATTAAAGTCAGAATTCCCTTACCTGTATCTGTAGGTAAGGTTAAAACGATTACCCTCCAAATAACCCAGCAAAACAGACAAAATGGGCAAAGAACAGACTGGAATCCGTCCCTAACTGCAGAAAATAACCAATGTTTGGGGGTTAGAGAATGGCCAGAGGTCAGTCAAAGGCATCAGGGGCATTTTGGTCACAATTGGCTGAACCAGTTGTCCGGTTCAAGGGGTAGAATTGGGGGTTTTACTTTAAATGGGCAGATCTTAACATGCACAGTCCTAATTTTTGGTTTCAGATCATAATTAAGGTGGGTCATTTCTCCAATTTGTTAAATTTCGAATTTAATTAATAAACTAGGGATTTTGGTTGTTTATTCTCCAAATTAATGGGCTAGGGTTCACAATTCTGATCTCTAGAACCAGATTTAGATGAAGTCAGGTGAGCTGCCAAGAAATTCAGGTATAACTGAATAAGATTTGACTCAATTCAGGTTTGTGTAGATGAAATTTCCTATGGTATAAGCTTAACTCAGCAAGCTTTAATGGCAGCAACATATAGGTTGCAATCTTGAGGAAATTAGGGAAGAAATAGGTAAGAAGAGAAGGGGACTGCAAGAATCAAGACTTACCTAGATATGTAGCAGCAAGGATTGGAAGTGCAGCCTTCAATTTCAGCTCCAAACCTTGACCAATTTCGATGTTTCCTAAGACTGGTTCTCCTTTCCTTTCTTTCTTTCTCTATTTTCTCCCCAAACTCTCTTAAGACTGAATTCTCGATTCTTCTTATGTTTAGGTAAGAATGGTGAAGTAGAAATAGGAAAGGAGTTATATGTATATACCACTTGAGCACTAAGGGGTAGGACAGTAATTTGAGTCATAAATATTTCTAAAACTGATTTCTAACTTCTTAGACTAATGAATAGTGAAGTTGATTTCTATTTATAGTGGTTAAGTTATTTAAGGGCTGTTTGGTCTATTAATGTAAAATCAGTTTTAAAACTAATTTCAAAAATTGTTTTTAACCAGAATTTCTGTACTTATACCTTAATCTAACTAAAAGATGATGTCATATTACATCATGGGTAAACTGGGTACGGGTAATTGCTGGGAATTGGATTTTCCACTGGGGATGTGGGTCCCACAGGGATAAAATGACCAGAATACCCCTATAGGTCTAATTGGTCATACAATCGGCATATAAATACACAGATAAGTTCATACTTACAATGGGTTAGTTAAGGGAAAGGTTCCGCATCCCCGTAAAATCATGCACAAATTTGAATTTTGGAACTTGTGTGATTTCAGGTTCCGAGTCTGTGTCGATGCTTGCTTGATGTTATGGGCTGCATCGGTCGAGGTACTAGACCAACCATCCGACACACCTATGGAGGATTCCGGGAGGAGTCTTCTCACTTTGCCCTTCTAGAGTCGGAGAACCCCGGTGGGTCCCGCATCCCGAGCTACCGTGTCGGATATGCTACCCGGAGGGATGCGGAGCCTATCCCTTAACTAACTTATTGTAAGTATGAACTTATTTGTGTATTCGTATGCCGATTATATGACCAATTAGACTTTTAGGGGTATTCGGTCATTTTATCCTTGTGGGACCCACATCCCCAGAAGGAGGTTCCAATTCCAAGTAATTACCCGTACCCAATTTACCCATGATGTCATGTGACATCATTCTATAATTACATTAAGGTAATAAGTACAAAATTCTGGTTAAAAACAATTTTAAAAATTAGTTTTAAAAGCTGATTTTACATTAAAAGACCAAACATGCCTTAAGTAACTTAACCACTATAAATAGAAACCAGCTTCACTATTCATTAGTGTAAGAAGTTAGAAATCAGTTTTAGAAATATTTAAGACTCAAATTACTGTCCTACCCTTAGTGCTTAAGTAATATATATACATAACCCCTTTTACTATTTCTACTTCTCAATCCTACCTAGACATAAGGAGAATCGAAACTTCAGTCTTAAGAGGATTTTGGGGAGAAAATAGAGAAGGGAAGAAGGGAAAGGAGAACCAGACTTGGGAAGCATCGAATTGGGTCTTAGTTGAAGCCGGAAATCCTCATTTGAGAAGTTTGGAGCTGAAATTGAAGGCTGCACTTCCAATCCTTGCTGCTACATATCTAGGTAAGCCTTGATTCTTGCAGTCCCCATCTTTTCTTGCCTATTTCTTCCCTTATTTTCCCCAAGATTGCAACCTATATGTTGCTGCCATTAAAGCCTCTTGACTTAAGCTTATACCATAGGAAATTCACTTACACAACCTGAAATTAGGTAAATTTTATTCTCATTATACCTGAAATTTCAGGGCTGTTTCTCTACTTAATCTAATTTCAGTTCCATGAACCAATTTATAAGCCCTAAATCATTAATTTGAGAAGTAATTAACCTAAATCCCTAATTTTAGTATTAAATCTGAAATTCAACAAATTAGTGAAATGACCCACCTTAATTATTATCTCGAAACTAGAAATTGGGATCTGTGCATGTTAAGATCTGCCCATTTAAAGTAAAACCCCACTTCTGCCCCTTGAACCGGACAGCCGGTTCAGCCGGTTCAGCCATTTGTGACCAAAATACCCCGATGCCTTTGGTGATCTCTGGCTATACTCTAACCTCCAAACATTGCTGATTTTCTGTGATAGGGACTGTTTCTAGTCTATTCTTGCTGGTTTGTCTTTTTTGGGCTATTTTGGAGGGTAATTATTGAGACCTTACCTACGAGAGACAAGTAAGGGAATTCGACCTTAAATCTTTAGAGTGTTTATCATTTTAATTTGTTTTGTTCTGATTGCCATGTCATACATCATCAAAATTATCCTATTCATATAGTTTATTAGCTTTTATTTATTGCATTAGAATCGCATATGATTTAGGTTGCATTGGCATCTTGCATTTGCATTGATATCTACTAAATTCTTGATGACTATTATTGGAAAAGTATTGTTCTATTAAATTCAGTTATACATACATGTGTTATCATGCATAGATTGTGGCTGGCTAAGCTGTTTTATCATAACCCAAGATTACGCCCCTTACCAACAAGGGGTAAGGTGTTGGACAACCCGTGGTACAGGCCCGAAGGGTATGCCGGGTACCATTCACTGTCCCATGTTAGCGTGTGTACTCCGCTCAGGTGGGAACAAATGCGGTAGGGTGGTCATTGAGGGTCCGCTGGGTTAGCCGCCCGTGATATGCTTTCTCGGTGCGTCCTCTACCGTGGTAGAATGGTTTCGCTCGGGTGACCGATATCCGAACCGCCTGGTGTCATGTTTTCCGGTTGGTCATTGGGTCATGTTGGGTTAGCTGCCTCAGTGTCATGCTTTCACAGCGGAGGTTCTCTTCGAGGTTAGCATCTACTACGATGTACTTATACCACAAGTGACTTAGTATTCATGTTAGGACATGCTACTTAGGACATTCATCATAATTGATGCGATATGTTTGCATGCATTCCCTTATTGGGCTCGAGCTTGAGAGCTCACCCTCGTGATCACTCTATTTTTTTACGGATGAAACTTCTATCGCCGCTGTTTATGCTCCTTTGGGGACTCCTACTGTCGGATTCTCCTATTGATCGCGGAGTTGGTCCTTATGTTACGGTGGAGCACGATGCTTCGTGCTCTGCGACGACGCTCATTCTCCGATCTCCCGCATCGATCGTGCTCCTCCTTCCTTTTGTTTATATTACTTTTGTAGTACTTATGTACATAACCTTTTGGCTTAGTTAGTGTTGCACCTTCGTGAACTAACTGTGTAACCCCGATGTAAAAGCATATTCATATATATATATAAATACAATGTTACCACTAGTTTCCTTTAATTACTGTCTTATATCATATTAAATTGCTTCCGTTGCTCTTAATTTAATTATATTGTCAAATCGCGAATAGAGAACTGCATGGTGATCTTGGTTGGATGTCGTGGACATCCTGGCACACTTGGCCCTTATGAACCGGGCCGGGGTGTGACATCCCCTCCAGGTAGCAGATCTGACAAAGGTAGCTTAGATGCGGGACTTCACTAGGGTTCTCTGACTCTAGAAGGGCAGGTTGAGAAGAAGACTCCCTGGAATCCTCCATTGGTGTGTCAGATGATTGGTCTAGTACCTCGACTGATGCAGCCCATAACATTGAAGCAAGCATTGACACAGAACTGGAACCTGAAATCACACAAGTTCCAAAAATTTAAATTTATTGCGGATTTTACACTCCACCCGCCCTTATTAAAATTTCGTCCTCGAAATTGACGTACCTGGAAGATCGAACAGATAAGGGTATCTCTCTTTCCCAAGATGCTTCAGCTACAGAGTGATTACTCCACTTGACTTTAACAAAAGAGATAGTTCAATTCCTCAGGTTGTGTTCCTTTCTATCTATAATCTCCTCTGGCACTTCTTCATATGTCAGGTCAGCGATAAGCTCAACTGGTTGCTGAGGCAGCAGATGTGAAGAATCAGGGATAAATTGTCTCAACATAGAGACATGGAACACATCATGCACACCGGCAAGAGATGGGGGCAGTGCCAGTTGATAAGCCACTGGACCAACTCTACTCAGGATCTCAAATGGGCCGATGTATCTGGGATTCAACTTCCCTCTCTTTCCAAATCTTACAACACCCTTGATTGGAGACACCTTCAAGAATGCTTTCTCTCCAACTTTAAACTGTATGTGCTGTCTCCTTTTATCTGCATAGCTTTTCTGCCTGGACTGTGCAACCTTGATCTTTTCTCTTATCAGATCCACCTTCTCACAGGTCTTCTGGATCAGCTCAAGACCTAAAATGCGTCGCTCTCCAACTTCATCCCAATACAGTGGAGTACGACAAGTCTTCCCATACAATGCCTTGAATGGGGTCATATCAATAGATGCGTGGTAGCTGTTATTATAAGCAAACTCTATCAGAGAAAGGTGTTCATCCCAGCTGCCACTCATCTCTAATACACTGTGAAGCCCAGGTATGTCTTACTAAAGTCTGGATTGTCGCTACATGAGCGTACGTCATACATCTCTGAGGATGGTGTCTTTGACGCTGACTATGACTCGAGTACTTCGGTGCGAAGCCTTACCTTAGACTCTTTCCGAACCCTGAAGTAAACCTGGGTCTGCATTAGACACAATGTTAACTTGGTACCTCGTGAAGTACTGATAATGTTATCTACATAAAGCTTAGCCAGCTGATCCATGGAGTAAGTAATCTTCATGGGAATGAAGTGGGCTGTTTTGGTCAATCTGTCAACAATTACCCAGATTGTATCCATTCCCTTTCTAGTGCGAGGAAGGCCAGTGACAATATCCATGGTTATATTCTCCCATTTCCACTCTGGTATAGCTAGGGGTTGCAAAAGTCCCTGTGGTCTATTCCTAACAGCGTTAACCTGTTGACATGTAGAACACTTGGAAACAAAGGCTGCTACATCATTCTTCATACCATGCCACTGTTAGAGTTGATAGTAAATATGTATCAGGGGTAGTTCAGGAACTAGACTTCTAACTAGTTCCCTTATTATGTATTTTTAACTTTTTATGTCTTTTACCTTTTACCTCCCTAGGAGGTGATTGTAATACTTTTAGTAATTCTATTTGAGCAATATAGGTGGGTTGGAGAAGTCTCTCTAACACACACACTTTGAACCGTAACTCTCTCTTCTTCCCTCTCTTGTCTCCTTCTTCTCTAACATCTTCCTTCCTTCTCCATTGTTTCCCTAATCTGAAACTCGACTTGGTATCGAGCGAGGTTGGTTTGAGAGTCATATTTGGTTGCTCTTCTCTATTCTTTTCTTCTCTTTGGAATCCTAGGATTGAAAGGGTTTCAAAGAGAAGCTACCAATGTAAAAAATCTGTGGTATAGAAGTATGAAATAGGTTGGAAATAACCTACTCGACTGTTTGGAGGTGTTCTTTGAGCTTAGTAGAAGCTATTATGAAGTTTTGAAGCCATTCCATCACTCGCAACTATTACCGCCCGAGTTCGAGCCCCGGTTCTCTCTCTTGGCTTGGTTTTGACCTTGGAATGGCTCCATAGAATCGCCCATGGGTGTTCTTTTCATCCCATCTGGCCTTGGTTTCAATCTTCCACTACTTGAGCAGTACTCTCTTTCGTGGAATCTCTGTTTCGCCTAGGTAATATCGGGACTGCAATTTCTCACTTGCAATTTCTCTCGCTCCTCTTATTTCGGACTGCTATGTATTGCTGCCTTTGCTGACGAAATGTTTAACATCACTTGTGTGAGGGCCTTAAGATTGTTTCAGATATGTTATTTCTTGGTGAATGCTAGGGTGAAGCCCCTTTTTCCTTTTTTCCTTTACTTGTGCCTCTCACAGGCTGCCTTTACTTGCCTGGTTCCGTGTTATCGGACTGTTTGGAAGTTTTTTTATTATTTGGGTAGAGTGTGTACTCCCACTTGAACAATGGCTGATTCGAGATTTCGGGACCTGGTATACTGTCCCTTCTCCTCAATTCGCCTACGAAAGCACACGCTTCAGCTTTCCTTTGTGAAACTTGATGAGACAAATTACTTGGACTGGTCACATTCCGTGAAACTTTCCCTTAGGAGCAAAGGGAAGCTTGGGTACATCACAGTGCTATCAAGCCTCCCGAGCCGAATGCACCTACTTATGAGAAATGGGAGGCTCGAGAACTCTACGGTCATGACATGGTTGATCTTCTCCATGAAGCTGAGATTGGGAGAAGATTTATAAGAAAGGAGACTGCCAAGGCCATCTGGGATAGTGTCTCTCGGGCCTATGACAGAGCGGGTGACTCGCCAAAGTGTATCACCGCACTAAAAGATTCATTCCATGCGGAAGGGGACAGAACTATCTCCGAGTACTATCATGCCTTCCTTAGTCTTTTGGAAGAATATGACCGCTCACCGGGACCTCCATTTGATTAACCCGGCGGATGAAGCGAGGTGTATCGAGACCTTTGAAAGGGAGCGGGTGTTCACTTTACTTGGTGGTCGAACCTGGACTATGAACCCATCCGGCTCCAACTCTTAGGCCGATCTCCTCTTCCATCTCTTGGTAGAGGTCTCGCAGTTACCTACAGTGAGGAGACTCGCCGTGTCACTATGGACTCCACATCAGCATCATCTCACGACAAGTCGGCTCTCAATTCCAGTTTTTTTCGAGACACCCTTCGGGGTAGTAGAGACGAGGGCCCACTCGTGAGGCAGACTGTGTAGTAGAGACAATTGGTGCCGGTGGAGTTGGGAGAGACAGTTTAAATGTGATCATGTGGGAGAACCTGGGCACACCAAGGATAGGTGTTGGTCCCTTCACGGTCGCCCCCTAGCACACGTAGCCGTGGTGGTCGTAGGGGAGCTTGAGCTCACTCCGTGGCGATCGCGCGATGCTCCACAGGATGATCCTATCTTGGTTGACACATCCGCCGGATTATAGCCCGATTGAGCACATCTCCCGCATCTACCGTGGCCAGCTCATCTTCGTCCTCGCCTTGCAGTCTCCGCTTCACGACCTCTCTACTGCAGCCCGCCTTGGGTCAACACTGGTGCCACCGACCACATGACTCGGTATGTCCTCTACTTATGATACCTATACCATTTGCTCGGTAAGGATAAAGTCGGGATAGCCGATGGATCCCTTTCCTCGATATCCGGTAAAGGTAGTATCGCTGTTACCTCCTTTATTTCCCTTACCTCGGTTCTTCATTATTCCTAACCTTCTTTGTTAACCTTTTATCTGTAAGTCACTTGACTAAATCCTCAACTTGTTGTGTCACCTTTTTCCTTCTCACTGTCTCTTTCAGTGATTTGGTGACGAAGAGGATTATTGGTAGCGGACGTGAGGAGAAAGGCCTTTACCTTTTTATCCTAGTGTACCCAGTAGCTCAGTCCCCATGTGTGTGGACGTGATGACGATAGTTCAGCGGAGTCTTATGTTATGGCATCGGCGTCTAGGCCATCCATCTTTTTGTTGTAATGAGGAAACATTTACCTCACTTATTTTCTTCTGTTGCATCTTCCCATGTTTTTGAATGTGAACCATGTATGTTGGCAAACATTGTCGCTCCTCTTATCTATATCATGGTAATAGAACTGCTGCTCCTTTCCATATTATACATACCGATGTTTGGGGACCTTCTCCCACTACTTCTTTATTTGCTTTCGTTACTTTGTCTCTTTTGTTGATGATTTTTCTAGTGCCACTGGACATTCTTCAAAAATAAGAGTGATGTTTATGAGGCATTTCAGAATTTTTATCAAATGATCCTTACTCGGTTTGATACTCGTATCAAAGTTGTCCGGTCCGATAAAGGGGAGAATATATGTTTAGTGGTCTCCAAGCTTTCTTTACTAAGAATGGCATTCTCCATCGATTAGCGTGTGTTGACACACCCCAACAAAATGGGGTTCTTTGAGAGGAAAAATCGCCATTTATTGGAGGTCACCCGTAGTCTCTTGTTTGGTATGCATGTTCCTAAGACTTTTTGGTCTCGCTTGCTCTTCTCACTTGCTTCTTTCCTCATCAATCGCATGCCAAACTTCTTGGTTTCAAATCTCCTTAGACATCTTATCTCCACTGTGTTTCTGCTTTCTCTCTTCCTCTAAAATCTTTGGGTCGTGTTTGTTATGTGCATGTTAACAAATCACATCGCACAAAACTTGATCCCAAAGCCCTCAGTGTCTTTTTGCGCTATTCTTCTACTTCTAAAGGTTACCGGTGCTACCATGCTTCTTCTCGCGGTGCTTTACCTCTAAAGATGTCACCTTCCTCAATCTATTCCTTTTTTTGCCCCATCTCAAAGATCCTCTTAGTGGGGAGAATGTGGGAATGAACAGGTACTGATTCTCTCCATTACCCACTACCTATCTCTCCCTTTATGTTTGACATTGGGAAGCAGCGAATCGGATGATGTGCATCTTGATTCCGGTGGTCGATTAACCGCGCTGGTCCTAGTAAGGAGAAAGATTACCACATTACATACGAGAAAGGTGAAGGCTTGCATAATGAAAGAAAGAAGACCTACCAAGAGTCCTCTTTGGATCCGGACCCACAACCGAGATCCACTCTTCTAACTCGAGGTGATCTCCTTCTCCTTCTTTATGTGATTTAGACCTCCTTATTGCTGTTCATAAGGAAAAAGAGCTTGTACTAATCCTATAGCCCGAGTTTGTTTCCTATGATGCTCTTTCTCCTACAGTCTTGCCTTTCTTACGCCCTCTCTGCGCTTCTACTCCCAAAAATGTTATTGATGCTATGCCTGACCCAAAATGGAGACAAGCTATGCCGAGGAAATGATGGCACTTGAGAAGAATGGTACTTGGCAATCGGTGGATCTTCCTAAGGGGCGTGTCCCTGTTGGATGCGAATGGGTCTACACAATCAAGTACAAATCTAATGGGAGTGTTGAGAGATACAAAGCAAGGTTGGTGGCTAAGGGATACGAAGTCTATGGAATTGACTATCGAGAGACATTTGCTCCGGTTGCCAAACACAACTCAATTAGAGTTCTTTTGTCATTGGGCTGCCAATAAAGAATGGCCATTATACTGATTGGATGTGAAGAATGCCTTTCTCCATGGGATTTGGAAGAGGAAGGTACGCGGCAAACTCCTCCGGGCTTCAAACTGCCATCGGTGAAGGGAAGGTGTGTCTCCTCGAAGGGCATTATATGGTCTCAAACAGTCACCAAAGGCATGGTTTGAGCGCTTTTGGCAAGCCGTTCTAAAGAATGGATATTCCCGAGCAAGCTGATCATACTCTCTTTACTAAGAGGGGCCATGGTACCATTACGCCCTTATTGTTTATGTTGATGATATTGTGGTCACAGGAGATGATATAGTTGAGATAGATAACACGAAGAGTTACTTGGCACGACAGTTTGAAATTAAAGACTTGGGTCCTCAAGTATTTCTTAGGCATTGAAGTATCGAGGACCAAGAAAGGAATTAATATATGTCAACGGAAGTTTGTTCTTGACTTGTTGACAGAGATGGAATGTTGGGCTGCAAACCAGCCAATTCTCTATTGAGCAAAATCATAAACTAGGAGAAGATTGTGGTTCTTCTCTAGTGGATGCGGGGAAAGTACCAAAGGCTAGTGGGGAAGCTTATCTATCTTGCCGACACGTCCGGATATCTCCCATGCGAGCTGGGAGTAGTGAGCCAATTCATGCATGCTCCCAAGAGTGGCACTGGATGCCGTTTACCGTATTCTTAGATATTTGAAGTCTTCTCCAGGGAAAGGATTGTTGTATGCCAGCATATAACCACTTGAAAGTGGAAGGTTTCACAGATCTTTGATTGGTGGCTCCATTACGAGACGGGAGATCCACTTCGGTTATTGCACCTTTGTTGGGGGTAATTTGGTTACATGGAGAAGCAAAAAAGCATGTTGTAGCTAGATCCAGCCAGAGAGGCAGAATTTAGAGCTATGGCCCGTGGAGTTTGTGAACTTATATGGTTGAGAAGACTTGTTCAGAAGCTGGGATTTGACACCGAAGGTCCTATGAGACTCTACTTTGTGATAACAAGGCAGCCATCGTATTGCCCACATCTCGTTCAACATGACCGAACCAAGCACATAGAGGTTGATAGGCACTTCATCAAGGAGAAGATAGACTGCGGCTGCATTTGTACTCCCTTTGTGAAGACTTGGTGATCGGTTGGCGGATATCCTCACCAAAGCTCTGGCTCTCCTCGATTTAATATCCTTAGCAAGCTGGGAATGCATAATATATATTCTCCACTGAGGGGAGTGTTAGAGTTGATAGTAAATATGTATCGGGGTAGTTCCAGAACTAGACTTCTAACTAGTTCCCTTATTATGTATTTTTAACTTTTTATGTCTTTTTACCTTTTACCTCCCTAGGAGGTGATTGTAATACTTTTAGTAATTCTATTTGAGCAATATAGGTGGGTTGGAGAAGTCTCTCTAACACACACACTTTCGAACCGTAACTCTCTCTTCTTCCCTCTCTTGTCTCCTTCTTCTCTAACATCTTCCTTCCTTCTCCATTGTTTCCCTAATCTGAAACTCAACTGCCACCACATGAACTGTTTTAAATCTTGGTACATCTTTGTACCACCAGGATGCACAGTATAGGAAGATCGGTGAGCCTCTTGTAAAATGAGCTCCTTCAAGTGACTATCCGCAGGTACACATAGTCTATCTTTAAACATAAGCACTCCATCAGAAGTCAGTGAAAAATCTGCACCCTTCCGGGCCCCAAGTACTAATATTGTTCACAATGTGTTGAAATTCTTCATCGAAGACTGTGCTGCTATTATCTCACGAGCTCGCAGTGATGGTTGCACCATCAATACAGAAATCAATTCTTCAGTTTCACCAAATATCATTTCCACTTCCATAGTATGTAAGTCCTTCAAAATTTCATCCTCAACCTGAAATCTGCCTGTATCCCAATCTATAGACTTCCTACTGAGTGCATCAGCCACTACATTGGCTTTACCTGGGTGATATGAGATATCAAACTCATAATCATTAATGAGTTCAAGCGATCTCCTTTGCCTCATGTTCAACTCCTTCTGTGTGAAGAAGTACTTTAAACTCTTGTGATCTGTGAAAATCTCAATTTTCTCACCATACAGGTAATGCCTCCATAACTTCAATGCAAACACGACTGCTGCCAACTCTAGGCCGTGTGTAGGGTAGTTCTTCTCATGGTCCTTTAACTGTCGAGAACCATAAGCAATAACCTTCCCATTTTGCATCAACACACATCCTAACCCTGACTTGGAGGCATCAGTGTACACCACCATCCCTTCAGTTCCATCAGGGAGAACAAGAACTGGGGCTGTTACCAATCTTTTCTTCAGCTCCTGAAAACTATTTTCACAGTCCTCATTCCACTCAAACTTGGCACCGTTCTTTGTAAGCTGTGTTTGTTAAGAGTACTTAGTTTCAGGGGTATATTTGTACTTAGACACTTACTTATGTATTTTATGTGCTATTTGTATTAGGCTAAGGGCCTGAGTGTAATTAGATATTCTTCTTAATATAAGGCTGTTTGTCTCAAGTTGAGAGACATAACAGATTACACCAAATCGTGTTTGAACTTTGCCTCCCTTGGAGCTTTTCTCCTCTCTTCTCTTTCTCCTCTAAAACCTAACATGGTATCGAGCACTTTCTTCCTGGAGTTTGAAGGTTGTGTGGAAGGGCTGGGTGAGCTGCAATCCCCTTGTTCTTCTTTGGTTTGCGAAGGAAACCTTGGGGTGTCTTCACCAAGCTTCTCCTTCCTTGTTTGACAACCAAATAGGGAGCTTGACGGATGCTCTAGCATCGTTTGGAAGTCTTCTTCCCTATCATTTGATCCTCTCAAGTCTGCTGGTAGCATCGAGAGGAGAGAATCGAGTTTCGGCCGACAGTTTTTCTCCCGGTTCCTGATCTCTTGGAGTGATCCAGCTCTTAGTGTGAGCTTTGTTTCTGCTTCCTTTGGGCCATACAGCATCGTTTTTGGGTAAGGAAGACTTACCCTTGTTGCTCCGCTGCTGTTTCTTTGCTTTGTTTGGGTTTTACAAGCCTTTTTCAGTTTTCTGGTCTCTGTTTTTGCACTGTTTTTTGCTTTGTTTCAAGGAGCGATGGGCGTGGTTGAAATACTTGTTGTTTGGACTTATTAAGCATTTGATTTGAGTCAAATATGGGTGACAAAAATGAGGAAACAGCCTTGCCTTTGTGCGTAGACCCACTTGCTTTGCATCATCCTCGTCCCGTCATATAGAGAACACCAATGTGCGGCTTCCCATTGTCAAGTTGGATAATACCATTACCTAGATTGGTCTCGATCCATAAACTGATCCTTAGGTGTAAGGGAAAGATGGGGTACATAAATGGCAGACATCAAGGCACCTCTTCCTACCCGAGTAAGGGTATTCCAAATGGGACAACGAGAACTCATTGGTGATGGCTTGGCTTCTTTTCTCAATGAAGCCTGAGATTGGACGAAGGTTTATGGGTAAAGGGCGCAAAGATATTTGGAACAGTGTAGCCCGTATCTTTGATCGTGTTGGAGACTCTACAAAGGTGTACCAACTTCTCCAACAGATTGTTAGCCTATGCCAGGGTGATAGAAGCATCTCTGACTACTATTGTCTTGTTGTGGGCCTGTGGGTGGAGTATGATCACTATAGAGATCTTCAGTTGTGTCCTGATGATGAAGTCAAGGTACACAGGTTGTTTGAGAAGGAGAGGGTATTATTTCTTCTTGGTGGCTGAATCCTGAATTTGAGCCTCTAAGGGTACAAATCCTTGGCCGACTAGTCTTCCCTCCTTTGGAGGAGGTGTGTGGATATCTACAGAGTGAGGAAACCCGTAGGGGTGCCATGGAGACTAGTATCAACACCACTATTGAGCGCTCTGCTCTTGTTTCTTCCGTCCCTCAGGACTCCACTAAGGGAGCTGATAAGGGGGCTGCTAAGGGGTCTACGAAGAGCCGATTCTTATGTGACCATTGTGGTAAAACTGGACATACGAAGGACTTCTGTTGGGATCTCCATGGGAAGCCCCCACCTGGTTCCACTAGGGGACTGAAGGGACAGCGGAAGAAGGGGCCTAAGGCTCATGTTGGGGTCATTGAAGCTGATTCATCCTCTCTTTCCCCAGTTGACATTGCTGCCTTTCGCCGGGTTGTAGCTCACCTGGATAGTTCACTTGCAGCTCCTACTTCTACTGCATTACAGGCCTCTTCCTCCTCCGGCATCACACCTTAGGTTATTGACTCGGGCGCTACGGATCATATGACTGGTAGGTCCTAGCTGTATAATTCCTACTCTGTTTGTTCTGGGAAAGATAAGGTAAAAATTGCTGATGGTACATTCTCTTCCATCTCTGGTAAGGGAGATATCCAGGTTACACCTTACTTACCCCTGAAGTCTGTTTTTCATGTTCCCAACTTTGCTACTAACCTTCTTTCCGTTAGCCAATTGACTAAATCTTTGAACTGCTTTGCCACCTTTCCTACCCATTGTCTTTTTCAGGATTTGGTGACGAGGAAGGTGATTGGCAGTGGTCATGAAGTTGATGGCTTATATGTTTTGGAAACTGGTGCTTCCTCTGTTGTACAACCTCAATCCTATGTTTGTGGGCTAGAAGGTGGACGTACTCAAGAGGAAATTTTGCTTTGGCATCGTCGGTTGGGACACCCTTCTTTTTCTGTTATGAGGAAACAGTTACCTCAGTTGTTTACTTCCTTTCCAGTCTCTCATGTTTTTCATTGTGAACCTTGTCTATTTGCCAAAAGTTGTAAAACAGTTTATACATCCAATGGTAATAGATCTCCTTCACCTTTTCATCTTATACATACTGATGTTTGGGGGCCTTCCCCTGTTACCTTTTTGCGTGGCATCCGCTACTTTGTCTCTTTTATTGATGATTATTCTCGGGTTACTTGGGTGTACTTGTTGAAACATAAAAGTGATGTCCATGTTGCATTTACAAATTTCTATGAGTTAGTGTATACCCAATTTCAAACCCGGATCCAAATTGTTCGTTCTGACAAAGGTGGGGAGTATATGTATAGTGGTTTGGAAACCTTTTTTTCTGACCATGGAATTATTCATCAGGTGGCCTGTGTTGATACCCCACAACAAAATGGGGTGGCTGAAAGAAAAAAATCGCCACCTTCTTGAAGTGGCTAGGTCCCTTTGGTTTACCATGCATGTTCCCAAAACTTTTTGATCGATGCTCTACTGCTGCTTTGTCTTTCTTATTAATCGCATGTCGTCTAGTGTCTTACAATTTCAAGTTCCTCTTGATGTCCTACCCTCACGGTCTTCTTCATTCTCTCTCCCTCCAAAGGTGTTTGGTTGTATTTGTTATGTACATGTTAGCAAATCTGCCCGCACTAAATTGGATCCTAAGGCTCTGAACTGCATCTTTCTCGGGTATTCCTCCACCTCTAAAGCATATAAATGCTATCATCCTCCCACTCGTCGGTGGCTTCTCTCCAGAGATGTCCGTTTCTTTGAAACCATACCTTTTTTTCAGTCACCTCTTCAGGGGGAGTGTTTATCGCTTGGTGGTGGTATTGCAGGTGCAGAGGTTCCCGAGTCTGTCTCACTTGCTATCTCCTATCCTGTTCCTATTTCACCTTTTCAGATTGACAAGGGAAAGAGAAGTTCTGTTGAGGGGGAGCCTTGAATAGAGAATGTAGTTGAGGGGGAGCATCCTTGTGTACAGGGGAACAGAGAACAAGGGGGAGCTATTGGTGTATATGAAGGAAAGGAGAAATCCTGCTTCATGGCTGCCTATAAAGACCTGCCAAAATCCGTCTTCATCACCTCATCCTGAGTCTCCATCCATCGAGACAGGTATACCTTCTTCTACTCCTATATCCTCAGACTTGGACCTTCCTATTGCCCACCGTAAGGGAACTCGGGCATGTACTAATCCCATTGCCAAGTTTGTTTCCTATGATTCTATTTCCCTTACAGGTATAGCCTTCTCTGTGATTATCTCCTCCATATCTATTCCCAAGAATATAGCAGAGGCTATGGCAGATCCAAAATGGAGAGAAGCAATGAACACAGAGATGTTGGCACTTGAGAAGAATCATACTTAGGACCTTATTGAGCTCCCTAAAGGGAGAGTCCCTGTTGGGTGCAGATGGGTATTCACAGTCAAGTTCAAGTCTGATGGTACCGTGGAGAGATACAAGGCAAGACTTGTCGCTAAGGGTTATACACAGGTGTATGGCATTGACTTTCAGGAAACCTTTGCTCCAGTGGCCAAGCACAACTCCATCCGGGTACTTCTCTCAATGGCAGCAAATCTTGATTGGCCTTTGTACCAACTGGATGTGAAGAATGCATTCTTACATGGTGACCTAGAAGAAGAAGTGTATATGCATCCTCCTCCTAGGTTCAAGCATACTGGTGACAGTGGGAAAGTGTGTCGTCTTAGGAAGGCTCTTTATGGACTCAAACAGTCTCCTAAGGCTTGGTTTGAGAGATTTAGACAAGCTCTCCTGCAAAACGGATATACTCAAAGTCAAGCTGATCACACATTGTTTATACAAAGGAAGGACAGCACTATTACGGCTCTCATTGTTTATGTTGATGACATTGTGGTCATGGGAAATAGTGAAGCCGAAATCTCAAAGCTTAAACTTTATTTGTCTCGACAGTTTGAGATCAAGGACCTCGGTCCATTGAAGTATTTCCTGGGGATTGAGGTTTCTAGATCCAAGCAAGGGATCAATGTTTGTCAAAGGAAGTTTGTTCTTGATCTCCTTACAGAGACAGGCTACTTGGGATGTAAACCAGTCTCCTCCCCCATTGAGCAGAATCACAGACTAGGGGAAGATTGTGGTGAACCGCTTGTGGATGCTGAAAAATACCAGAGATTAATAAGCAAGTTAATCTACCTTTCCCTCACCAGACCTGACATTACCTATGCTGTGGGAGTGGTGAGTCAGTTTATGCATGCACCCAAGGTGGGACATCTTAATGCAGTTTACAGGATCCTCAGGTACTTGAAGTCATGTCTTGGAAAGGGTCTTCTCTTTTCTTAGAATGGTAACTTGAGAATTGAAGTATATACAGATGCAGATTGGGCCGGGTCTATTTCTGATAGAAGGTCCACCTCCTGATACTGTACATTTGTTGGGGGAAACTTAGTCACCTGGAGAAGCAAGAAGCAACCTGTGGTAGCTAGGTCAATCTTGAAGCGAGAATTTAGGGCCATGTAGCTCATGGTGTATGTGAAATCTTGTGGTTGAAGAAATTTGTCCAAGAATTGGGGTTTGAGGCAGCAGAGAACCTATGAGTCTATCTTTGTGACAACAAGCTGACCATAAGTATTGCACATAATCGGTCCAACATGACCGGACAAAGCATGTTGAGGTTGACAGGCACTTCATCAAGGAGAAAATAGAGTCTAAGACTATTTGTACCCCTTTTGTGAAGACAAGTGAACAAGTGGCAGACATATTCACCAAAGGACTTAGTTCTCATCACTTCAGTTTTATGTTAGACAAGCTAGGTATGTATGACATATACCACCCAGCTTGAGGGGGAGTGTTAAGAGTACTTAGTTTCAGGGGTATATTTGTACTTAGACACTTACTTATGTATTTTATGTGCTATTTGTATTAGGCTAAGGGCCTGAGTATAATTAGATATTCTTCTCAATATAAGGTTGTTTGTCTCAAGTTGAGAGACATAACAGATTACACCAAATCGTGTTTGAACTTTGCCTCCCTTGGAGCTTTTCTCCTCTCTTCTCTTTCTCCTCTAAAACCTAACAGTGTCATGGGCATAGCTATCTTTGAGAAGTTTTCAATGAACCTTCTGTAATACCCAGCCAATCCCAGAAAACTTCTAATTTCTGTTACTGTTTTGGGGCTCTCCCACTTTACCACAGCTTCAACCTTCCCTGGGTCCACTTCAATCTCTCTGACTGAAATAATATGGCCTAGAAACCCAACTTAAGGCAACCAAAATTCACATTTGCTGAATTTTGCATATAATTGCTTCTCTCAGCCTTTGCAGAACAAAACTCAAATGCTGGGCATGCTCCTCTTCATTCTTGGAGTAGATTAAGATATCATCAATGAAGACTATCACAAACTTGTCTAGGACATCATGAAAAACTCTATTCATCAAAGCCATAAATGCTGCGGGGGCATTAGTAAGCCTAAATGAGATAACCAGGAACTCATAGTACCCATATCGAGTCCTGAAGGCAGTCTTACTAACATCAGCTTCCTTAATTCGAAGCTGATGGTACCCTGATCTGAGATCAATCTTCGAAAAGACTTGGGTACCCTGAAGTTGATCAAAAAGATCATCAATCCTTGGCAGAGGATAGTTATTCTTGATTGTTAGCGTGTTCAGCTTTCTATAATCAATACACATCCGCATGGAGCCGTCTTTCTTTTTCACGAACAAGACTGGAGCACCCTAAGGTGAGATACTCGGTCTTATAAAGCCTGTTTTCAGTAAGTCTTGAAGCTGAGTCTGTAATTCTTTTAATTCTGTCGATGCTATTCTGTAAGGTGCTTTAGATACTGACGCTGCTCCAGGTATAAGATCAATTACAAACTCATTCTCCCTTGGTGGAGGCAGACTTGTCAAATCATCAAGAAAGACATCAGGGAACTCCTCAACAATAGGGATCTCAGTCATTGGCCTAACCTGTGTCCTGGTATCCAAAACCGATACAAGGTATCCTTGGCATCCCTTGTTCAATAGTTTCTTCATTTCCAAAGCTGAAATCACCATCTTCTTTGGCCTTTTCTTTTTGTCACCCACGAAGATAAATCCTTTCTCTCCTCTTGGCTGGAATACTATCTACCGTTCAGCATATAGTACATTAGCTTTATAAGCCGACAACCAGTCCATACCCAATATGACATCAAAGTCAGTCATATCGAGTAGAATCAGATGTGCATTCATGACTCTACCAGCAATTCTCACTGCACACGGTTCATATAAAGTATTAAAGTCTATTCTTGACCCGGTAGGTGTACTGATTGCAAAACCTTCTGATAAACTCTTAGGTAACACACCAATCCTCTTAGCAAAGGACGGAGACACAAAGGAGTGCGTCACTCCAGTATCGAACAATGTATATGCTGGATGATCACATATAAGGATGGTACCTATATGCCATGACTTGATGATTATGTATGCATGACAGTAGTTATTAAATTTACAATCAAGTTTGAGTATAGAAAGTTACCAGTAACTACAGCCTGATTGGCCTCAGCCTCACTTGCAGTCACGGAATAGACTTGTCCTTGAGGTTTACCGACTGGTTGTCGAGGGGGAAGAATAGGCCTCTTGTGGTGGCAAGTCCTAGAGGTATGACCCATCTGGCCACAGGTGAAACATTTATACTCAGCAACACTCGATGGAGCAATAGAAGTAGTACCTGACACCTTGGTGCTTGGATTGGCATACACCGGCCTGGTTACTGATGTCTCAGACTCACTTCGCTGTGGCAAGGATGATGCTGCACTAGATCCAGAAAACCTGCTATACTTGTTGAATCCTCTGTCAGGGAATGGTGTTGCTCTTTTGCCTGAAGACTGACTAACCTGATAAGCATCCCTCTGCTTATCCTCAACCTTCTTTGCAGTTTGTACGGTCTCTGAGTATCCCTGGGTCAGTCTGGTGGCCATAATCGAAGTAATCTATGGCCTCAACCCATCTTCAAACTTCTGTGCTTTAGCTTCATCGGTACCCATGTGAGGGGGAGCAAAGAAGAATAACTCTTCAAACTTCTGCTGGTACTCCAGCACTGACTTCGACCCCTGAACTAATTCAGCTAGTTCAATCTCTTTCCTCTTCTTCACACTGGTGGGGAAGTAATTCCCAAAGAAAGCTTGTTTAAAGATGTCCCAGGTTAGGACAGCGTGTTCCGCTTGCAAAATAGGCTTTGTGGTTTCCCACCAAGCCTCTGCTTCATACTGTAGCTTATATCTAGCACAGATGAGTTTCTGCTGGTCATTGCATCCCAGAAACTTGAAGGCTTTCTCCATCTCTTTCACCCATTTAACAGGTAGCAGGTTGTCCTTGCTGGTCCCAGCAAAAGTTAAAGGCTGCATTTTGAGGAACCTTTCCATCATGCGGCCTTCAGTGTCCTGTTGTGGAGCAGGAGGGGGAGGAACAGCAGGGGCTGCAGGAGTTGCAGGGGCTGCCTGTGAAGTTTGGATGCTTCTGATGGCTGCCTGGAATTGATTACCCATATCGGTAATCATCTGATGCATTTGCTGTTGTTGCCCTTCCATTATAGCCCTTATAAGGCTAGCTATGTCGGGAGCAGGCACTTCAGGGGGAGGAGGATGATTTGCTTGTGTACCTCCAACTGGAGGATCATTATGGGTAGGATTGGAGGATGAGGCTGCCTATGCACGCCCTCCGGTGTTATGCCTCTGATATGTAATAGGAGGCCGAGGATCCATAATGATCAACTGAGAAAGAGAATAAACATCAAACTATTAGCACATGCAGCAGTTTGATATACATATATGCACAGAATATAGAAAGTAGCAATAAAGGCAAAATTAGCCTTATTGTACTCCACAGAATTCAAGGAAGGACTTGAAGTATATCTGCCCATCTGTGGAGGATAGATTCGATGCGAGAAATGTGGGCCCGAAGGTAATCCATCCTCCGATCAATGATGTAAAAATCTCTGGTCCACAAGGATTTGCTGTCATTCCATAAGACAGACCGTAGGTATACCCGGTCATTAACAAGCAACTCAAGCGCTCGATTGAGTTCATCGATGTTCTTGGGGTTGTAATTGTACTCCTCAATTGGCCTTAACACATAACTCATCTCAAGTTGGTGTTATATGTTAAGCCAAAAATCGAACTCCTAAAGAGAAAACTCACAAATCATGCTACATGTTAAAATATATTATATTATAACGAATCAATAAATAATAAACAATAAATAAACATTCGCTTCATAGCCATTTACTAACTTAAGCATGATCATAGCACTTGATATATTTAAAATCATACAACACAACATTTTAAAGCATAAAGGTATGATTTTTACACCCAATTTATGAATATACAACTCTTTTATTACATAAAAGTATTTTTAAAAATTTTATATAATTTTAAATAATTTTTCATGTATTTATTTTATTTTATTTATATTTTAAATAATTTATTATTATTATATTTATATATTTATTTTTATTATGTAAATATAATTATAGTTTTTTTTTTACCTTAATATATTATAGGATAAATTCTTTATTTAATTAAGTATTTATAATAATTTTTAAAATCATTTTTAAGAGGCAAAAGATGAATCGGATTCACAAGGCAAAAGGCCAATCGGATTCACTGCCGAGTTGACTCGGTCATCCGGTTCACTCAGCAGTGACCAATTCCCTTTAAAAACCGTGAAAACCTGCAACCCATTTATGTTCTTCTATTCTGTCCAGACTTCTTCTAGTCCCTTTTTCTTAAGTGTAAACCCTCCAAGAAGCTTCCTATAAGGCATTCTAAAGCTAAAATAAAGATTAAAGCTCAAGATTACTCACTCCCAACTAAAGGTAAGTGATCAAATCTCTCTTTTTTTTCTTCTTTTTACTTGTTCTTTGAATTTTAGCTAGGTTTCCCTACCTATCTTCTTAGTTCTTGAACATAGTTGCTTCTCCTAACTTTTTCCCTACATTTTTCTTCTTCTTTGGCTGTCCTTGAGCAATGTACCTCCTCATTACTCACTTCCACCCTCTCTCTTCGCTTTCACCATGATTTCTACTCAAGCATTCACTGTGCACAGCTTGTGTTCGAGAAAATGCTTCAATAGCCTTCCTAACCTATTTCTGGTTTCTTTTTACTGGTTTTAGGCATATTAACTTATAAGAATGCTTTTTATGGTGATTAATCTTAAATGCTTTACTTCCTATCAATATTTGATGATAATTACTTCTTCCCCTATACCTATGTGTATGTGTGCATGTGAAGTGTTTGTATAAATGCTCCTGTGACACTTCTTGTCTAAACTTATTTATTTATTCAGTCTAACTTAACTATTTTAGTTGCTAGACTTATGATATGTTTTTAACATGCCCACATGTATACATACATAGGTATACAGCCCTTATTACTCTTGGCTTAATCACCCATTTTTCCTTTAATTAACCTATGTTCATGCTACATTTTCAGCCAATGTTTACATTACATATGGGCTGCTGTCTCATATATGAGCATGCTTAGCGAAGTACATACTGATATATATTTAAACATGCTGACTTATTACTTAATATGCTCTTTCTTTCACCTTTTGATGCAGCCTTGATCTATAATGGCTGCAGCCCGAGGGTGTGGTAGGGGTGGCAGAGGAAGAGGGAGAGGGGCTGTTAACCTTGATGAAGAATTTGAGCCCCTCTTCTTCAGGAGTGCTCAAGAAGAGATAAGATATATTGAGTACTTTATGGAAAGGAACTTTGAGGTTGAACGAGGAGTGGTCCCCGATGATCTCCGGGCCTTCAAGGTTCAGGAAAGATTTGAGGCAATTGGGTGGCTGCCCATGATTCAGCCCGAGCGTTACTGTTACCCCAGGGCTATCCGGTTGTTCTACAACAACTTTTCTTACCGGCATGAGGGCAATGACTTCTACATCTCAAGCTACGTGAAGGGAAGGGAATTCTCCTTCAACACAGGGCAACTGGCTGAGTCTATTGAGGATGCACATTGCTATGCCACCTTTCTCTCCTCAGTTACGCCATTCAGACTGCACAAAGGTGGATCATGTTGCAGTGGAGGAGGACATGGATGAGGGCGAGGTTCCAGTGCCACAGTCTATTGTTCATCCACCAATGCCTTCAGCCTGCAGCATCACTTGGGCATCCAGGTGCCTCTTCTTCTTCTGCTGCTCCAGAGTACATTGGAGATGGTACTACATTGGCACAGCTGTTCAACAAGTTAGAGAGCATGGAGAGGGCCATGCAACAGGGTTTTTCTGAGTTGGGTGGAAGGATGAGTGCAGTGGAGACCCAGCTGTCAGAGTGGAGGTCACACTTCTCGGGATAGGGTCCACCACCACAGTGACTGTCCGATGCTACTATTATGTCTTACTAGTCTAGACTAGGTTTTAACTTTACTTGTAATTTCCTTTCATGCTTTGTAAGGACTATGGTCCTCAGTTTAACCTATATTAACCTGATGTAACCAGATCAGCCTATGCGCTGAAATTTTGGATAAACTCGGATCTATATAATAGAAGTTTTATCTTTATATCACAGTCTACAATCAATTTTCATTTTACTTGGTAGCTTTTAGTTGAGGTTTTTAATTAATCCTAAGTTGAACTCACCTTCAGGTCAATGAGTCAAAGAGTTGCCAATCATGAATTTGACTGCGAATAGAATAAGAGCAGGGTATGCTCTGATACCACTTAAATGTCACATCCCGGCCTGGTTCATAAGGGCCAAGTGTGCCAGGATGTCCCAGACATCCAACCAAGATCATAATGCAGTTCTCTATTCGCAGTTTTGTTCATAATATATTGAATCAAAGTGCAACGGAAGCAATTTAATATGATGTAAGACAATAATGAAACTAGTAATAACAGTTTATATTATAATATGAACATTTATGTACAGCTGGTTACATTGTCGGTTCACAAAAGATGTAACTTTAGCTCAAAAGGTTATATACAGTAGATACTACAAAAGTGATATAATAAAAAGGAAGGAAAGAGCCTGATCAATCTGGGAGATAAGGAGAACGAGCAGTCGTCACAGGAGCACGAAGCATCGTGCTCCACCAGTATATAAGTATCAGCTCCGCAATCAAAGGGAGAATCCTGAACAGCAGGAGTCCCCATAGGAACACCAACAGTAGCGATAGAAGCCTCATCTGTAAAAATAGAGTGATCACGAGGGGTGAGCTCTCAACTGAGCCCAATAAGGGAATGCATGCAAAACATATCGCAGCAATTATGATGAATGTCCTAAGTAGCATGTCCTAACATGGATACTAGGTCACATGGGGTATAAGTACTACTGTAGTAGATGCTAACATCGAAGAGAACCTGCCAGGGAAGCATGACACAAGGCAGCTAACCCAACAGACCCCCAATGACCAACCGGAAAGCATGACACCAGGCAGCTCCAGACATCGGTCACCCGAGCGAAACCATTCTACCACGGTGAGGACCCGCTAGGAAAGCATATCACCAGGCAGCTAACCCAACAAACCCTCAATGACCAACCCTACTGTTTATTCCCACAGCGGAGTACACACGCTAACATGGGACAGTGAATGGTACCCCAGCATAACCTTCGGCTGTACCACGGGTTGTCCAACACCTTACCCCCTGTTGGTAAGGGGCGTAGTACTGGGTTATGATAAAACAGCCTAGCCTAGTGCAATCTATGCATGATAGCACATGTATGTATAACTGAATTTAATAGAACAATACTTTTTCAATAATAGTCATTAGTAACAAGTAGATATCAATGTAAATGCAAGATGCCAATGCAACCTAAATCATATGTAGATTCTAATGCAGCAAATAAAAGCTAATAAACTATATGAACAGGATAATTTTGATGATGTATGACATGGCAATCAGAACAAAAACAAATTAAAATGATAAACACTCCAAAATTAAAGTCAGAATTCCCTTACCTGTATTTGTAGGTAAGTTCAAAACGATTACCCTCCAAATAGCCCAGCAAAACAGACAAAACCCGCAAAGAACAGACTAGAATCAGTCCCTAACAGCAGAAAATCACCAATGTTTAGGGGTTAGAGAATGGCCAGAGGTCAATCAAAGGCATCAGGGGCATTTTGGTCATAATTGGTTGAACCGGTTGTCCGGTTCAAGGGGTAGAATTGGGGGTTTTACTTTAAATGGGCAGATCTTAACATGTACAGTCCTAATTTCTGGTTTCATATCATAATTAAGGTGGGTCATTTCTCCAATTTGTTAAATTTCGAATTTAATTAATAAACTAGGGATTTTGGTTGTTTATTCTCCAAATTAATGGGCTAGGGTTCACAATTCTGATCTCTAGAACCAGATTTAGATGAAGTCAGGGGAGCTGCCAAGAAATTCAGGTATAATTGAATAAGATTTGACTCAATTCAGGTTTGTGTAGATGAAATTTCCTATGGTATAAGCTTAACTCAGCAAGCTTTAATGGCAGCAACATATAGGTTGCAATCTTGAGGAAATTAGGAAAGAAATAGGTAAGAAGAGAAGGGGACTGCAAGAATCAAGACTTACCTAGATATGTAGCAGCAAGGATTGGAAGTGCAGCCTTCAATTTCAGCTCCAAACCTTGACCAATTTCGATGCTTCCCAAGACTGGTTCTCCTTTCCTTTCTTTCTTTCTCTATTTTCTCCCCAAACTCTCTTAAGACTGAATTCTCGATTCTTCTTATGTTTAGGTAAGAATGGTGAAGTAGAAATAGGAAAGGAGTTATATGTATATACCACTTGAGCACTAAAGGGTAGGACAGTAATTTGAGTCATAAATATTTCTAAAACTGATTTCTAACTTCTTAGACTAATGAATAGTGAAGTTGATTTCTATTTATAGTGGTTAAATTATTTAAGGGCTGTTTGGTCTATTAATGTAAAATCAGTTTTAAAAATAATTTCAAAAATTATTTTTAACCAGAATTTTTGTACTTATACCTTAATCTAACTATAGGATGATGTCATATTACATCATGGGTAAACTGGGTACGGGTAATTGCTGGGAATTTGATTCTCCACTGGGGATGTGGGTCCCACAGGGATAAATGACCAGAATACCCCTATAAGTCTAATTGGTCATACAATCGGCATACAAATACACAGATAAGTTCATACTTACAATGGGTTAGTTAAGGGAAAGGTTCCGCATCCCCTCTAGGTAGCAGATCTGACAAAGGTAGCTTAGATGCGGGACTCCACTAGGGTTCTCTGACTCTAGAAGGGCAGGTTGAGAAGAAGACTCCCCGGAATCCTCTATAGGTGTGTCAGATGATTGGTCTAGTACCTCGACCGATGCAGCCCATAACATTTGTAAAGAATCCCAGAACCTGTAACTAGTGCCTAGAAAAGAGAAGAGAGAAGAGAGAACGAGATGGAGAAGGAGAGAGAACAATGGGAGAAAAGGGTTGTGCGATAGAATCTGTATTCTACCGTACTAGCCAACATATATTTATATTAAACCAAATCAGAATTACAAAAGGAATATAACTCTTACCTAATTAAGCCTAAAACCTAAAACAAGAAACTTACTTAGACTAGGAAACTAACAATTAAGACATAAACTAATAAAGGAAACCACGATAGGGGGACTCCGCCTATCGTGTTACATATCTCTTAACACTCCCCCTTAAGCTGGAGTATACACATATCAGAAGAAAGCTCCAGCTTGGACCAACAAGATCAAAAATGAAAGGCAGCACCAGGCTTGAACACATGTAGCCATAGATGCCAGCGAGCTCAAAGCAGCACTCCAATCAATAAATCCATCAACAATAGCAGTCCAAACAAATCCAATCAAAAACAGCAACACGCCAACACCAAAAGCTCTTCCCAAGGAAGTCAACAAAATGCATTACTCAACAGCTACACCAAACGTCCTTCCCAATGAAGGCAATAAAATGCAAGTAGTGACCTGCTCCAACAAAGACAAACAAAAGTGCAACTCCAATGGTGACACAAAATCCCGTAAAAGTGCAGCTCCAGTGGCTACACAAAAGTCCACAAAAATGCAGCTCCAATGGCTACACAAAAGTCCATCTCGAGGAAGGCACTCCAACAACAATTAGACTCACTCTTGAGTCCCGAACTAAAAAAAAAAGTTTCAGATAAAATTGCTTGCAGTAGACACCTTCACAGATAGTAGACATCTTCAATCTCCCCCTTACGTGTAGCATTACACGTGAACAGAGAACGACCAATAACATCTCAACAAATCTGATAAGCAAGACCACCAGCAAATAAGATCCCAATAAATTAATCTTCAATCAAGAGCAGCTACATATAATCGCCAATAAAAGAAACACCCCTCACGATAATAACTAAAATCTCAAACCAATGCGATCTGGGGTCCACCCAAGCAAGATAATGGCAAATTTGTAATTAATCTATCAATCCCAATATAATCCCAATCTTAAAATCCAACTATTGATCCACCCAAGATAGGTAAAACACAAATACAAGGAAGTAGTGGCAATCTGGTAATTAACCAGAATTTTCAAGTGGCTCTTGGGTAGATAAATAGGGGAATGGCAAAATGGTCAATAACTCAAAGTTGAAAGAAAAAAAAAAGGAATCTCATAGCTGTAATTAACCAAATAATGGAGCGTCAAATGAAGGAATTAGTATTTATAGATGGGGGACATACTTGGAAGGCATGGTAAAATATGGACATAAGGAGATAAGTAAAGAGGTGAGGGGCAAAAGAGGAAAACTAACTTAAAAAAAGATATGGACAGGAGACAAGAAGGTAACGTGACTATCTTCTTCTCCTTGACAGTCACGCAACCACCAAAGCAAACAAATGGCAAGAAAACAAACTCAAAGAAAGAAACCCATTCGTAATAGAAAACCTGAAAATCGAAGAATAGCAGTGGTCACCCATCTTCAGCTTGAACCAGAGGCGGAACCTGGGAATTGATCATACCAATATCACTTCAGAAGGCTCTGGTAGGTCAAATCGAACCAAGAATCCAAGCAAACAACAACCAATCTCAATCGCAATTCCAGCAAGACCAGAAGCAAATCGAAAAGGGATTTAGAAGCAACCACATCTTTATCCTTCAAGAGACGCAAGCAGGGAAATAACTATCTTCAACCACAACCGACAGCCTCGCTATCGAGAACCAATACCTTTCCAGATGCAAGCTTGATTCCAAAAACCCCTAGACGGTAACCCACAAATTCTCCATCCAAGCACGAAGCTGCAAAAGTATGGCAGCAAAATCGATTCAAGATCAGCAAATCAATTCAACCATAGCACATATTGAAACACTTAGCAACAAGATTAGTGGTGTTGCTATCGAATCAGATTGAAGAAACACTTAGCAGATCCTAGCAGCAGAACAACCTTCAGTCTACAAACGATAGTAGTATATTTTCAATCGTCTCAATATACGAAACCCTTGTTCAGGAACAGTAGAAATACTTGATCACTCTAATAGCGATGCAGCAGCAAATCGATAGGCACATGCTTCATCATACAAGAATCTTCATTGAAACCAAACGAATCTAAAAAACGACTCTCAAACCGGCAACTGGTTATTGCTTTGATACTATGTAAAGAATCCCAGAACCTGTAACCAGTGCCTAGAAAAGAGAAGAGAGAAGAGAGAAGGAGATGGAGAAGAAGAGAGAACAATGGGAGAAAAGGGTTGTGTGATAGAATCTGTATTCTACCGTACTAGCCAACATATATTTATATTAAACCAAATCAGACTTACAAAAGGAATATAACTCTTACCTAATTTAGCCTAAAGCCTAAAACAAGAAACTTACTTAGACTAGGAAACTAACAATTAAGACATAAACTAATAAAGGAAACCACGATAGGGGGACTCCCCCTATCGTGTTACATATCTCTTAACAACATTGAAGCAAGCATCGACACAGAACTGGAACTTGAAATCACACAAGTTCCAAAAATTTAAATTTATTGCGGATTTTACAACCTTCCTCAACCACTTACCTGCAGACGTTTCAACTTTGCCTCAGCTACCTCATCAGTTAGATTAATCATCCTACATCAAAGGAAAAGGAAAGTAAATATATAAGAGGAAAGAGAGATTCCTTTTTCTTTTGTGAAAGGATGTCGGATTCACTTTTATGTCTTGTTTGTAATTTAGATTCTTGTTCCATTTGGCCAAGCAAACACGAAGTTCAACAGAAAGAGATAATGTGCACATATGAAGGTTCTACCCAGTTACTTGATTCACAATATGATCTACCTGACTTCAAGCTCGGAGATTTTCACAAGCAATAACTGCTCCCTTGTAGACGTAGTTGTGTCGACCTATCAATTGAGAAAATATAGAACAATTTACACTTAACTTGCCGTTGAATGAGACATACATAATGAGAACTATAACACAAAATTAATATCAGAAAGAAAGAATTGAACAATTACATCATGCTTCAGAGCTTATAGAGAGCATTGGAAAATAACATTTCACATAGAGATGCTATTGAGACCTAGTAGAATAGGCAAACATATGGAAAAGGAAACCCAAGAATGATGCAGTTGATGCAGCCATCTACCCCCTTGGTTTCTCTAAAATGTCAAATATTGTCAAGGAATCTCTTACCCATGACCTCCAGCCTAAACATTGTTAGAATCAACCTAGCTTACCACATGAATAGAATTAAGCTTCTTCATTATATCGATTAAAAAGATGTTAATCATTGTTATACGGACAGACTCCATTATATTGGTCATATGCAAACCAAAAAGGGTCAATGGAAAATATTTATATAGAGGAGGTGGCATCGAGATACGTGCCAATGTAGTTTCGTCGACTCATGTGCGTAAGCTCAATAATCACCACGTGCAATTTTACATAAATCTTGCCAGGCCAACTAAGGATTTTCAAGTCAAATCGGTTCTTAAAACCCTATCAAGTTTCACACATAAAAAGAAATGCATAAAGATTATGTGAAACCCGGTCAAATTTCATAATAAATTTGAACTTTTGGAATCTGTGTGATTTCAAGTTCTGGTTCAACTTTGCCCATGCTAGCCTTTAATTTGTGGGCTGTCTTGATTAAGAAATTCAGACCTATCTGTAAAGGCATTCCGATCAACCAACTACCGTGGCCTTAAATGAGTCTGAGGTGTCTAGCGGAAGACAACACATAAGCTTGCATCTTGGGTTGATGGCCGCGAAGCCTCTCTCTGTCTTAGGCCGAATCCCAAGTAAGAATCCCATTTTATATGTATATATGTTGTATTTTTAATTAATTAGTGTATTAGGGCGAATAGTAATTTTTACCTTGTGGGACCCGCACTGAGCTACCTATGTGCAGTGCGCTGTGGACAGTGCAGGACCTCCCCTTAATTAAACTCAATGTAAGTATAATTTAAAATATATTTATATAACGTTTTGTACGACCAAATAGGGTTAGAAGGGTATTTTAGTAAAATTGACCCCGTAGGACCCAGTTCCCCAGTGGGGAATGTGGTTCCGAACAGTTACCCGTATCCGGATCATCCCTGATGTCACATGACGTCGATCTGTAGCTGGAATAAGGTAATAAATACAAAAGAATCAATTTTAGAAATAATTTATAACCAAATGACCATTCTGCCCCTTAGTGGTTAAGTATCCTATATATATATATATAACTTCTCTTATTCTATTTACAAAACACATTACGAGTTAGTGAAGCTGAAAAATTCGTTCCAGCTTGGAAAAGAGAAGAGAAGAAGAGAGAACAAGGGCTGCTCTTGAAGGCTTACCTCCCACAACCGAACCTGAACTTGAATCTCCATTAGAAGTGCTTCCAAGCACTGTTCGCCTCTAATTTTTGGTAAGCCCCGAGAACCCTTCCTGTATCCTTCTCCTTCTCCTCTAAGTTTAGTTTATGTTTAGTCTAAATACACCTAAGATGGCGGAACTCCATTAAAGCTTCAAAGTTAAGCTTGAATAATTAGATTTTGTTGTGAGATTGGGCTGTTCTAACTAATTCCAGCCCAATCAGACCTGAAATTGAGTGTTAAACTCTAATCAAACCTTCAATGTTGAAGCTATTACTTGTATAGTAAACCCTAACCTAGCTAATTTAGGTTTTATTGAAGAAATTCCTAAATTAACTAATTATTTATGAAATTGAACACCCAAAATAGATTGACCCACCTCAATTAATGTTAAAACTCCTAATTTGGGCCATACATGCAAAGATCTGGCCAATTGAAGTAAAACCCCCAAATTCGGACATTACCCGGGATCTGTTGCAGCCAGGGGGTGACCGCTCCCTGGAAGTCTCGCATCCGGCTCTCCTATTTTTGTGCCCTTATGACCTATACCCCTTGGGACTTAACCTTGGACCATCCCGAACCTATTGTAGGTGTTTGGTATGTTGTTTAGTAATGCTTTTCATTTTCTAGTCGGTTTGTTGGATTGTTGGTGGGTAAGCGACTAGATTCCTTCGATAACTAATCTATAATATTCTTGTCTCATATTTAGATCGTCTTGTCTGTTTCTTGCCTATTGGAATTTATTCACCTAGGCTAGCTACAATTACAGTAAGGGGATTCGACCTTAATTTCTGTGTGTTTATCACATTAATTTCAATTTTATCTTTGAATGTCATGCGCTACGCATCATTACCTCTATACCGGCATGTAGTTTTCTAGCTTTTATTTAATGCATTAGATGCATAAAATAGGTCTGCACAAAGACATCTTGCATTGCATTTGCATTGATTATTTATATGATGTGAATTTATGATGATGGAATTCGATAAATTATAACTCGAGATCATGCTTGCCTCATCATATTTAGACTGCATGCTAGGTTGATATTCATTACCCAAGATCTGCGCCCCTTACCAACGGGGGAAAGGTGTTGGACAACCCGTGCAGAGACCGATGTGTTAGTTCCGGATGCCATCTTCTATCCCATGTTAGCGGGTCCCTAATTCCACTGTGGGAATAAACAGTGGTGGGTTGGTCATTTGGGGGTCTGTCGGGGTCCGATGTGTTAGTTCCGAATCGGCGGGTCCTCACCGTGGTAGAATGGTTTCGCTCGGGTGACCAAGGGTTAGTTCGGGGACCGAGGTTAGCATCTACCACTAGTAGTAGTACTTATACCCCATGAGACTTAGTATCGTCTTTAGGAACATCTTAGTTTAGCACACGCATCATGGATTTTTTGTGTTTATATGCTTGTACCCCCTTATCTGGGCTCATTGAGCTCACCCGTGGATATCCTTATTTTTCAGGTGATTTAGTTACTTCTAATGTTGGATTTGCGGCGCTGGAGTTTGAAGTGCACGATACTTCGTGCGCACGTGATGATTGGGCAACCTCCTGATCTTGGCCTGATAGTCCAGGCTACCTCCCCACTCTTTTATGCTTTATAAATGCTTTATATATTTATAGAATAGTTTTTTGTATACTTTTGTTCTGTGCTACCTTTGAGAATTGTGTAGTTGTATCACAAGCCTTATCATTTATATAAATGAAATATCATTTAGACTTCTCTTACTAATGATGTTATCTCTATTAATTAAATTGTTTCCGCTGCCTCTGATTACTGTATCTGTGAGCAATGATTGTGAATAGGGTACTGCACTTGTGATCCTTGGGTATTGGTTGGATGTCAGAGACATCCCGCCACACTTGGCCCTTAATAACCGGGCCGGGGTGTGACAGATTAGATTACAAGCTTCACTTCAAAATAGCGCATATTAGAATGTGCACTGCAAGGGAACGACTAAAAAATCAAGAAGAGAAAAGAGGAAGGAAGAAATTCAATTGTGGTGGCGATAAAAAAACCTGGTTGTCCCACCCACCAAGGTGAACTTACAGGGACATGGGAGTCTCTGACACTTCTCTTGGGATCAGTAGCAGAGAAAACATTGTAGACAAGGATGAAAGTATCAATAAATTCTGCTGCCAAACCCACACCATTTCTGTAGCCATCGGCGATCTCGTTCACCCCACCACCATACTGCACATATTAAGACTTTTGGCAGGCCTTTACAAGCCCTACACCACACATTGCATCCAAGCATTGTGCCACCATGTACATCACAGCACGGATTAGTGACACTTTTTTTTTGGATGAATAAAAATTTAATACGAAGAAAGGAGAGGGAATGTACAAGCCCGAGGGCCAACAACAACAGAAGCTAGAGACTAGCTATGATGCAAGATGTAGGTAGGGAGACCCCAGGAGACAACAATGGGCCTGTTCCTTGGGGAGTCCATAGTGACACTTTATACGCTATGAAAAGCCCAAACGTCACTTCTGAGTTATTATGCCCTCCTGTACACACACAACTGTTTAGAGGGAAAAAAGAGAGAGATGAGAGTTATTAATCATTATTGAAAAAATTCCTTTTCTCTTCAACGACTATCTTTCTTTTATAAATATAGGAAAGAAGGGATACAGAGAATAAACTAAGCATAGCAATTCAAACAAAAAAAAAAATTTAAAATAAGGAAAATAAAATGAACCCAATAAAACAAAGTGAAGCGAGGCATTGAAATTGAACAAAAATTACCAATAATGAATATGCCAACAGATAATAGTGGGCCTCTCTATATTGGACTAGGACTTTTATCGAGGTTTAGCCTGATGGAGCACCTATGTCCTAGAAAAACCAAAAAGCATTGTTATACACCACAAAATGAAGAGACAACACTAAACCTATGTTTCCTATCAGGAAAAACATGAAAAAGTTAAGACTACTAACCAATTCGAACATTAACTGCAACACTGCAACCTCTCATCGCTAGTGCAAAAGCCTCCAGAACCACCAAACCATAGATCATATGTAATGCAGTTTCACAAAAAATAATGAGGGCAAACAGAACAAAGATTTCTAATCATAATTAAGCCCCCCTCATTCTTTATTGATTCTGATCTTCTAACACTACTTTAACACCTGCTGTAACCACTTTCCACCATAGTTGTCACGGCGTCACGGCGATCCAAGTCGGTGGAGGGGTGTCACGTCGATATATCGACATGTCGCCCGCCATGGCGTTGCCATGGCGAGCATGTCGACCATGTTTTATTTTTTATTTTCTCTATTTTTAATGTGTTAATAGATGTATACTCAAGCCATGTTTTATTTTTTCTCTATTGTTTCTCAAGTTTTAAGAAGAAAATTCAGAAATCGAAGAGGGAAAGAAGAAATCGAAAGAAATCGAAGAGGGAAAGAAGACAGGAAGAAGAAATCGAAGAGGGAAAGAAGACAGGAAGAAGAAATCGAAGAAGAAATCGAAAGAAATTGAAGAGGGAAAGAAGAAATCGAAGAGGGAAGAAGAAATCGAAGACAGGAAGAAGAAATCGAAGAGGGAAAGAGAGTCAGGAAGAAGAAATCAAAGAGGGTCGCCATGCAGCCCTCTCCAGCGCCAGGACGCCATGACAACTATGCTTTCCACACCCCTGCTCTGTTTCTGTTAGTTCCTATATCAGCCCCGATCATACCCTGCTATTTTTAGCCAGAGATACCTGTCCTGTTTTAACCACTGATAGGTTTGATCTAAAGGGTTACTCAACCCAAGTTTCAAGCTCAACAGCTCTGTAGTTTTGAGTAACAAAATATCCCCCATTCTGTTAATGAGCTTTCGATTTCCTTCATTTCTGTTTTAATCTCCTAATCATATATGCTGTTTCTGTGGCCTACCCAGTTCCTGTAGTCAGTGTTTCTTGTCTCCTAAATAGCTTATTCTGTCCTTTTAGAGCCTTTGCAAATTCTGCCCTAATCTCAATTTAAGGTTGGGTTTCAGACCATGCACCAGGAGAATTATCCAAAGTGAGCATTTTTCTTAGGTTCCAACCCATATTCCACAGATTTTGGTGAATCTTCTCTACATCATCTTCTCATTAAGCATTTGCTTATCCTCCACAAACAGGCTGGTAATTAGTAGTGAAATATTATATAAAAATAATTGCCATTCAATGAAACCAAGGACAGCTTGCCTGGGGGGAGCTTTGCAAGGATCATTAGGGAAGACAAGGCTGGGTTGCCAGTTTTCAGGTTCTAGCAGGTCTACTGTTTGCTTGTATGGGTTGGTTCAATGAGGGCGTACTTGAGTGTTTATATGATCGGGAAAGGGGTAAGGCGGGATGTCCCCCCCTCTTGTATTCTTTGATTCTTTGGATTGATTAATAAAATTCTAGGGGCTGCCCCGGGTCCCAGTTAAGTTCGGGTAAAAAAAAAAAAATTAAACCAACAACATCCATTGGGGTTAGATAAGAATAAAACAGAAAGAAGGTAACCAAACCTTAAGTCTCCGTTTACTGTCCTTGTCCCAAAAATTGAAAGCACCATCAGAACCTGATGTTGCAAAAGTATGGTGTACATGAATAAGGGATACCCACACAAGCTCTGAAAGTATATCAAGCAACAGATAAATCAAACCTCCTCATGAGTCAGAAGTTCAGAAGATATCTATGAGGGATATGATTTGAAAGGAAAAAAGAATATCTGCAACATATGGAACACTTTAATTGGTAACACTAACAATATATTTTTTTTAATTAACATAAGTTTTATAAAAAGAAAGATAATATGGTATAACAGGCCTCCAAGGAGGCAAGAGCACAGATAATATACAACAACAAAGAACTACACCCCCGCCACCCTGTAAAAGCCCACACCTCATAACAGAATGGTATTCCCATAACAGAATCTCAAAAGTAAAACGCCTTGCTTGGTCAACTCATCAGCCATCTCATTGACCACTCTAGGCTGTCATTGAAAACAGCAATGCAGGCTAGAGGCAAGATGAGGAATGCATGCAACTAAATATGCAAAATCTCCAAGGTTTCCTGAGAATAATCAACCATACAAGTAACAACATTTACATGATCTCCTTATAAATATGCATGAAACAAAATACCTGAAACAACCAGAACCATGACAAAATGGAGTAAGAGGATTAGAGATGAAGAACTTACTGGAATTCCATGAACTTAGCACTTATGTCCTAGAAAAACCAAAAAGCATTGTTATACACCCCAGAATGAAGAGATAACTCTAAACCTATGTTTCCTATTAGGAAAAACATGAAAAACTTAAAACTCATGGATCAGGTTAAAGAAAAAAAAATTAAAATCGGATGCAACTACTAACCAATTTGAACATTAACTGCAACACTGCAACCTCTCATCGCCAGTGCAAAAGCCTCCAGAACCACCAAACAATAGATCAGATGTAATGCAGTTTCACAAAAAATAATGAGGGCAAACAGAACAAAGGTTTCTAATCATAATTTAGCCACTACCAGAATATAAACTATGATTATTCACCTTAAGAATCTTTTTTTTTTTTTTTTTTGTTACTTGTAGGAGGGTGTACCAATAAAAATTAAAATATTCCATATTACAAAAATTGAACCTCTATTTCTACACATACACGAACGCACACAATGCAGGAACATGTACATGCAAACAGGAATGAGAGCTAAGATAGGCAAGGAAGAAATGGACCATTCAACTTCAGGTTGTAAAATTCTTCTGGTTAATTCCTCCAACTCTGAAGACAGTTCAGGAGCCCAATTTTATAGTTAAGAGCATGCAAAGTAGTTTCAAGGGTCTCACAATAAGCTGCCTTAAAAACAAACCAGGGTACCTTCTTTTGGTTGCCTTCTAAGCATGTAAAGCACTGATTGGTTGCGTCATAGCCCTGGATGAAACCCTGAATGAAAAATAGAATTAGACTCCAGGACCCAAGTGATTTGGATAAATGAAAATCAATGCAATATCCAAGTATCCACTAAATATTGGAAAGATGAAATCCAATGTAAGATGGAAGCTATCTAAAAGGAAAAGATTCTGTCAAGTCTATCTTTTCCAAAAGCCATAGGAACACTTTTCACAATCTCATTGAGTTTAATTTAGTAACTAGCATTGGTGTGAATTTTCTAATGCACTAAAGCCTGCAAAAGGTTGCAGCACACTGTTTTCAAACTTCAAACAAAAATTTCAAGGGGGGATAAATATGATAAATCTTCTCAAAGCCTATCATTAAGAATGATTACAAGAGATGTAAACGCCTTTCGTGAGTTGTCTTACAATAGAAACAGAAGCCATCCCACTGAAAGAACCGCCATGTAGGAAGGTCTTCAGACCAAACATCATCTTCTTCGCATTTCATCCACGCCAATAACACTGTGTCAATCCTCTTAGGCAATCACAGAGAGATAAAGACAGAGAAATGCCCAATGATTAGAGAGCTAAAAATAAATTGAGATCATAATGTACATGTATCTAGCTCAACAGCATTTCTGGGATCATAAAATCAGCATCTTTGGTCACTTGCCTGTGATGAATGAATGCCTCAATGCTTGAGATACTGTCATTCTCTTCTCTAGATCTAAGACAAATATTTTTTCTAGAAGATCTTAGAAATCGCCAACATCTTAGGATCCTCACCAGGGGAGCTTGTAATTAAGGAACCAATGTCTTTTTGCTAAATATTGTGAAGCAGCCTCTTCACAGTATGCAGACATAGTTTACAAGGCTTAATTAAAATGAGGGCAATGGTGCTTCACCTTTTTTCTTTTTTTCCATTTGGGGGGGGGGGGGGGGAGAGGGTGGTTGCAGTAGTAGGAAAAACAATAGAAACAGTCACTGAAACATAATCACTACAGATTTCATAGACAAGTAACTTCTTACCTTCTTTGTAACAGGATCTTCTTCAGTAGCATGAAAATTCAAATCCTGGTCAAAATGCTGATTGGTAAATCCACCTGGTAGAAAAAGCAAGAGATGTTGAAATCAGCACAAGCAATAAACATACGAATCATAACATAGTATTTCCATTCAATAACCTAGAATAATAAGCTAAAGATATTGATGACCATGTGATGCAGGCCAGCTTTGCATCTTCTATTGTTGGAAGTTCCTATCAGCCATCTCAGCCATCTTCTATTGTTTTCAAGTTCCTATTTCAGTACTTGAAACTAGAGAAAAATTGAACACAACGGCGTCTATTATCAGGATCTGCACCAGCTAATTTCTTCAATATTATCAGCTCTTCTAAACCTGCCTTGTACCGGTGCATTGAAACACAGTCAACAGTAACTTGCACTATCCCATTAAAATCAATATTTAGCTAGAACTAGAGCAATCTGAGGGCAAAAAGAGTAACATCAACTCACATAGTGTCATTATTGCATATGATTTTTATAGCCGCCTTTTCAGGATCACCCTTCCCAGCCTTGAGGTCCTTTGCACGAACTACTGTCGAAAAAACGCCTTTTCCATGGGCTGCAGTAACTTCATACCTATTGTCAAGTATTTCTCCAAATTGATAGCCTGCACAGAGAATATGTGAATACCATGAAGAGAAGCTAACAAAGTACAATTCCTGCAAAAGATAGATCAACCCGAAATCCAGTTGATACCAAAGAGACATAATAGTTCT